>NC_092723.1:176745591-177045591 GCF_047496885.1 Scyliorhinus torazame | reverse complement strand
GGCGAGAGCTACTTCATTAGCAGGATATAATGATGGCGAACGGGAGTGGGGGCAGGAGTGCAGCCGCAAAGCCAGCTCGGTCTGGTTTGGCGTGCTTAGTCTGGGAGTTGGGGAGGGAAGGAAGAGTGTTGGAGCAGTGGGTTTGGTTCCAGTTCAAGAATTTAGAGGGGATTAAGGGGGGTGGGTTAGCTGGCTGATGTTGTTCCAGAACATTTTGTTTTTTTCTGGGGGTGGTATTGGCTTCCGTTTTTGGGGGACATTTATTGATACCTCTTAAAGGTTTATTTGTTTGTCCCTGATGGTGGAAATGGCTGATTCTGGAAGGGGAGGGTGGGGAACTCCTAATTCGGTTGGTCACCCGGAACATAAGGAGATTGGATGGCCACTGAAGAGATCGAGAGTCTGTTCTCATCTAAAGAACTTAAATGCTGATGTGGTGCTTTTACAGGAGACCCATTTGCAGGTGAAGGATTAGACCAGGCTCCGGAAGGGGGATATAGGGCACGTGTCCCACTCAGGGTTTGATGGTAGAGCCCGAGGCGCAGCATTTTGATTAATAAGCGGGTACCTTTTTCAACCACTGGAGTTGTGGTTGACCCCAATGGTAGGAATGTGATAGTGAATGGGTCCTTGGTAGGCACTCTGGTCGTCGTGGCTAATATATATGCCCCTTCCTTGTGGAGTTTACATATTCTCCCCGTGTCTGCGTGAGTTTCACCCCCACAACCCAAAGATGTGCAGGTTAGGTAGATTAGCCACGCTACATTGCCCCTTAAGTGGAAAAAAAAAATTGGTTGCTCTATATTAAAAAAAAAATATATATATGCCCCTAACTGGGACAATGTACCATTTGTCAAGGACTTGCTAGTATCTATCCCTGATTTTGATACACACCGATTGATTTTGAGGGCGGGGGGGGCCTTAACTTGTGCTGGAACCCAAAATGGACCGATCAAGGCCTAAATCGCTGTCTCGCTTGGGGATGGCAAGTGTGCTTCAATCGTTCATGCATTTCATGGAGTAGATGGCGGTAGCAGACCCGTGGACAATGCTGTATCCACAATTCTCATTTCTTCCACATGTCCATAAGGCTTACTCAAGGATAGACTACTTTTTGTTTGATAAATCTCTGCTCCTGGGAGTTAGAAAAGTGGAATATTCGGGGATAGTAATCTCTGACCATGCTCCACATTTTGTGGACCTTGACCTAGAGACAGATTTTATCCAATGGGCACAGTAAGAAGTCTTACAACACCAGGTTAAAGTCCAACAGGTTTGTTTTGAATCACTAGCTTTCAGAGCACTGCTCCTTCCTCAGCCCAGTCCAATGCCGGCATCTCCACATCATGTCATCCAATGGATTCCATGGAGATTAGATGTGGCAATACTGACTGAGAAAGATTTCTTCGATCATATAACCGCGGCCATTGAGGAGTACATTCGATTTAATAGTAACGGATTGGTCTCTCCCTCCACACTCTGGGAGGCTCTCATAAGAGGAGAGGTGATCTTGTATTAAGCGCACTTAGACAGGGCAGTGAGGGAGAAATGGCAGCATATGGTAGGACAAAATCGATCTGGAGCTTTGTTATTTGGTGGCCATTTTCAGAGTGTCGAAATAGCCGGGCCTGCGGACGGGGGTGAAGGCAGATGCGTCTGTCTTTTCCTCGCTAATAGCCCAAAAGCAGTTTCTGCTGGGATGGAGAGCATCCGCTCCGTGTAGTGCCTCAGCCTGTTTGGGTGACCTTATGGACGTTTTGGGTGCGATTCTCACATCGGGTGCCGGCGCCGGCGTAAAAATGGGAGTGTTTTACTCTGACATTGGCGCCCGTTCCAAGACCCGATTCTCCAGGCCACAGTAGGGTAGCACGGCGCTGAAGCGGCCCACTGCCAAATGGTGCAGAGCTACAGGAGCCGGCGCGGAGGAAAGGAGGCCAGGGAGCAGAGAGGCCGGCCCACTGATCAGTGGGCCCCGATCGTGAGCCAGGCCACTACGGAGGCCCCCCCCCCCCCCCCCGGGGTTGTCCCCCCCCTCCCCCCACCACAGGCCACCCCTGGACTCTTCAAGGCCGAGGTCCCACCGGCTCAGGGGATGTTAGAATGGCGCTGGCGGGACTCGGCTTTATGGTGACGGCCGCTCGGCCCATCCGGGCCGGAGAATCAGCGCGCCGGCCCGTGCCGGAGAGTCGCCGCATACCCCGACCGGCGCCGCGCCGACCACACTGGCCCCAGTGGCGCCGATTCTCCACTCCGCAGAAAATCGCGTCCCAGCATCGGGGCGGCGTGGCAGGGGGTCGGAGAAATCCACCCATTATACCTGGAAAAGGTCAAGTACACCATTAGGGTATCGGTGGAGGGATTCTACCTGAGGTGGCAGCCATTTATCTCACACTTCGAAGAGTTATTTACCACCAGCTGTTAGAGGGGGAGATAAGATTTATTTGTGGGATTAAGGGAGACACGGGGGTTTTGGATGTAGCTTTTGTTGTGTGTTTTTCTATATCTCTGATTCCTTGTGTTGTTAGCCCGACAGTTGGACCATGTTTGAACAATTTTCTAAGTTGTTTTGTAATTTAGATTGTGTTTGTTAAGTGTGAAATCTTTAATAAAATATTATTTAAAAAAATGATTGACCTCCAGCATCCGCAACCATCTTCCTTTGTGCTAAGTTTGATTCTGTCATAACTCCTTCGAGGCTCATGGGGAAACCATTATCGATCTCCCCGTGGGTCCATGGAGTATGAGCTTTCCAGAGTGGAGGTTCGTTAGAACTGAGCAAGAAAGGTGGCGGTGGCGCACGCAGCGCCTGGGAAGTTGGTTGTCTAAACGGGGATTGTGATTGTGGATAGTTACTGCCGTAGGCAGAGTATTGTAAATAGTTCAAATCAATCTTTCTTGCCTACTGCTGGCTTCCTTGGTCCAACCAATGGAGAGTTTTCCCCTCCCCCAATTCCCAATGACTTCAGTTTTGCTGGGGGTCCTTCATGTCACACTTGCTCAAATGCTGCCTTTGGTGTCAAGGGTAGTCATTCTCATTTCGCATCTTTTTCAATGGGAGAGATTTTGAAAAATGATTAGTCATTTTAAATTTTCTTCCTTATTATGTAGTATCAGAATTTGTATTGATGTCTCATCTTAAGGTCTGCTATAAATAGTATTGAACAAAACTTGAATATGCCTACCATTAAAAATGAATAGTTGTTTAATAATACCCGCCTTTTAAAATAATTAACATGGGTTCAGTAAAATAGTTGTTACATCATTAAGATAATTAACTACTAACTGCGAATTTTGTAAGAAAGAAACTCCCTGCTGGGTATGATTCGTGTTATTGAGTCGGTCCTCAGTGCAAGTGTTGTTCTTGGATTGGAATGGGGATGTAGTGAGGCAAATGCAACAGCAGCTGTATTTATGTGTTGGCAGTCAATTGAATTCTTGGAACCTTTGGACAATTCATTAGCATAAGTATTTGAAGGAATGTGTTTCATCACGATCGGTGTGAATCGAGGAAACATGTTTGAGACAATGGGTTCGATCTACCGGCCGCGTTGCGCCCAAAAACGAGCAGGGCGCGACCAGTAGATGCTGGGAGAGGCCTCTCCCAGGCTCCCCGACAGCCGGTATGCCTCGTAAGATCCTGAATAGGCGGGTTTAAAACCCACTTAAGCGTGCTGAACCTGTATTTAACCAGTTCCAGATCCTCACCAGGAATACCCAAACTGAACGCCGATTAGTACTGACCCATACAAATGTGGATCAGGCCAACGGCACCCAGGGGATCTCCCAGGCCATTTGGAGGCCCCTGCGTGATAAGGGACAAGGCAGGTTGGCCATCTGGCCCTCCCCGGTACTTGGGCACCTTGGCATTGCCAGGCTGGCACCTTGGCACTGCCACCACGGCACTGTTAAGATGCCTGGGTGGCATTGCCAGGCTGCCAGGAACACTGCCCGAGTGCCTGGGTGGCAGTGCCAAGGTGCCCGGGTGCTATGGTGGCACTGCCAAGGGTTGGGCCCGGGGACCATGCCGATGAAAGGAGGGTCGAGGTGGGGTATGAAGGGTGAGGGTTGCGCATGGCCGGTTAGCTCAGATGGTTAGAGCGTGGTGCTAATAATGCCAAGGTCGCGGGTTTGATCCCCGTACTGGCCAGGAATGCAAATCTGTTATGAAAGGTGGGGTTCCAGGGTGGGAATGAAGGAGCCTCTAGAAGGTTTGGGGTGTAAAGGGTGGGGGGCCTGGAAGGGTAGGGGCCCGAAAGGGGGTGTGGGTAGGCCTGAAAAAGGTGGGCCCTCAGTGACCCCCATAGCATGGTGTCCTCACCTGGGATGGGTGGGGGGGAAGGGGGGATAATGCCCATGTGGGTGGAACATGTGGGGGACCCTCTAATTCACCTAGGGATTGGCGCACCCTTTCAAAATCGTGGCCCGATCTCTGAGGAGCCGGTCTGGCCAGCGTGTTCAGCTCCCCAGTGATGAAAATAATTCTAAGTGAGGGCTAGCCCGGAGAGAAACTCCCCAGCAACCCAGAAAGTGACTAAGTGTGGTTATACATCGGTGGGGAACTCACCAACAGAGTTGGGGAGAAAGTCTCAGCAAAACCCACCTGAAATTACAAGAAACTTTTTTGTTAGATCACGTCCAATATGTTTTGGACATGCCTCCAATTCCCACCTGAAATTAAATGGGATGGTGGTAGAGAGTGAAGGAAAACCTGGCATTGGATTTTACTGCTTCTTCTCCTGGTCCTGAATTTACATTTCCTTGCCCCACCAGGGTATTTTCTCTGAGGCAGTTCTGGAACATGGGGCTCCAAGTCTCCACAGGAATTTCCCGCTGTCTGCCCCCTTGCACCGCCATGTGGGAAGCATGTAGTAGGCCCAGAGAGTAGCAATAATCAACTTAATAAGAGCAACAGAGGGAGTGGGCATTTCTAACACCTCATTTCCCTCCAGCCTGACTCTTATTTCTTTTTCAAAAAGTATACTTTATTTACAACATTTGTAAAACTATGTGACATAAAGTGCATCAGAGATGTTTTGTTCAATACAGTACGTTTGATGCCTCACTACACTTGCCATTACAGGTTATCTTCACAATTATTGGTCCATAACTTCCCGGTTCCCCAGCGTCGCATTTAAGGGGTACTCCAGTGATGCACTGGGGAATCCATCTAGGAAGTTCCTATGTAAAGGTTTACCTGGTAATTGCCCAGAAGTGTTAACTTCCTTTGGGAGGTTGCCTTGGACTGGGAATCATCTCACAGAAGCGATTTAAATCGCCAACTTTGGACGGTTCTGCCAGTTTACCCTGATAGTTACTCTGATAGAGTTAGAGGTAAAAAAATCACTTCTAACTCCAGAGTAACTATTTAAAAAACCCAGACCCAACCTCACACAGAACACCACCCCCCCCCCCCCCCCCCCCACCCACACACACAACTTCCCAGGGGACCCAATCCGGCCTGACCCCACCCTGACAAAAAACAACCCACTCTCCCTCTCCCAATCCGATGTCGTAAAAAAGGTGAATTTCCTATTTCTCCTCATCCCAGGTACTCCAAGCTGATGCCCCTGGGGACGTGCATCTCTGCTCCTGTCTCACCCAGCCTGAGTGAGGAAGGTTGGGCAAGACAGGGCTTTGGAATACCAGTGAAGGTAAATCTGTTGGGAGTGGCAATCCGCCAGAAACCTATTTTATGGCATCGGATTGGGAGAGGGGTAGTGAGTCGGTTTGGGTCAGGGAGGGGGTCAGGCTGGGGATGGTGTGTTGGATCCCCTGGGAAGTTGTGTGTGTGTGTGGGGGGGGGGGGGGGGGGGGGCTTCTGTGTGCATTATGGGTGAATGTATATTTCATGTCAAACATAATCTGGTGCATACAGGGTTTTATACCGTTTCCAGCCACTTGTTATAATATTGCCTTATCCCCATGGAACCTTTGTAGCAACTGTCCAAAGCTTTAGTGCATCATTCAGCATGTAGTCCTGGACCTTGGAATGTATCAGTCTGCAACACTGTCATCGACAGCTTGTTGAACTGGAAAACTTGCAAGTTTCGAGCATCTTTCACCACATTGATGGCCCTCCAGCAGAAGTTACTGTTTTTCTCAGTGTGCATCCTTTGGAACAGCTCATAGAGCACTGGGCAGTTGGTGCTGATCAGGATGATTATTGCTTCCCAATCTTTTGAAATACCTGAGGATTTTTATTCCTGGGATTTTTGTTAGTTAGGCACATCTAAGAGGTCTCTCTCTTGGTGGCAGGAAACCAGCATGCACATCAAATGACCAACCCAATGAGCTGGGGTTGGGAGAAGCTGAAGGAGCATGCAGGGTCCTGCCTTGCTAGAACCTGTAAAAGGAGTACAACCTCTGTATGCACACAAATGGAATGACTGAGTGTATCCTTGATGAATTGCTGAGCAGAGCCCCGGACCACTTGTGACCACAGGAAGGATGCCTATGATTGTGTCATAGTCTGGTTGTGCTCAAGAAACACTCACACAGCAGGATTGTGGTTTCCAGACAATATATCTAGCTGAAGTTTTGTCTGGAGGTTTGTTGCCACAAAGATTTAATAAAATACAACAGGACTGCATTGTTTAACACTGTCAAACTGTTGCAATTTCAAACCATTCTCAACCTATGGAGTTATTTATAAATTGTTTATTATCAACTGGAACGTCTTCAAGAATGTTAGCATATGTAGGAATGTTCGATTATGTTCCATATGACGCTGGTGCTAAGCCCTCAATGGCCGCTGAATTGGTCCAGGTGTGGCGCCAGTTTTGTTGATGTAGATGTCCGCATATCCTGTTGCGTCCATCAACACTTAGGGCGCGATTGGCCACCCCGGTCACCGCCAGGGATTTCTCATCGAAGTGGGTGAGGATTCTCAAGTTTGGCACCTATTTGCCAGTCTGGGTCCTCTCCCGCTGATTATGGGAATGCTTTTCATGAGGAGACACAGAGAGGACATCGTTAGCCACACACGAGGTTCACAGTTGTGGGGAGGGTTGGGGTGGAGGGAGGGTTGAAGTGGTGTGTGGAGGGAGGGCTTAAGGGGAGGGGGATGGAGGGAGGGTTGGGGGTCACCTGGGGGGATGCTTGCTTGGGGGGTGGGACGTTGGTGCCTACTCACTAGTGCTGCCCGGTGTAGGTCATTGACCTTCTTCTGGCACTGGAGGCCAGTCCTCCTGGTCACACTGCCCGAGCTGACTGCTGCCGCCACCTCGTCCCTGAGCCCATGGCTCACCATCCTCCGGAGGAAGAGGACATAACTCCTGGCCTCCACCACATCCGGGATACTCCCGATCAGCATCCCTGTATCTTGAGGTCGGTCTCTTCGGCGCCATTGTTGCGAGCTGGCTGGGGTTGGCTGAGCAAGTGCAGCTGAAGTGCTGCTTGAACTTGTTAGCGAGGGACTGGCGAGCCTGGTCCTAGCGAATCAGCTGACGAGCCGGTATTTGGTGCGAGAAGCCCATGAGGCATCGTTAAGTGGGCCAGTTAACGTTGATTAGCGATGCCGGCTTCGCTGGGCCGGACGCTGGGAAACTCGCAGCAATTGCCGCTCGCTAGCACACTTACTAATTTTTCCGGAGAATCGCATCCTTTGTCTCAGGAATACAAAATGCCGCCGGTGGTATCTTCCAAAGACCCCATAACATCTGGTAGGATGAACACTGAAGGGCCCCACTAGGCGTTGGGCGAGGTGGGAAATTCTTGTGTCCTTTTCAGAACAACACTTTCCACAAACCCTTGGTATGTCACCCAGGAAGTAACATTTGTACTGGCTCATCTATTTCCAGATGGAGAATTGTAGCTCTGCAGTCTCAATACTGACTCAAAAATATGACAGAAAGGCATGATGAGGAATTCTGATGTGCTAAAACATCACTTTGCACTGATAGAATAACTAAAGATTATTTTAGTTGTTAGTGGGTGATGCAGAGAGAAACAAACAAATTGCATTCAATTACATTAATAGTAAACCTTACTCATCAGCAGAGGCTTAATTACCCATATTCCAGTGGATTGTGAGCTGAAATACATAACTCAGTCATGAAGTCTTCATTGTAAGATGTGCTATTAATAACTAATGGTGTGAAACAGTTACGATGCTCAGATCGTTATTAAATCACTTCAAAATAACACTCACTTCATTTTGAGTCTCTCACATTTTTTAGCCTGTCATAAATTTTCCCCTAAACTCTCTCCAGACAAATTATGGTACACAATGAGTTGTTAAAAACAATTTGTTCACATATAGTGTTCTGTAACTTACAAGTATTATTGTCAATTCCTGTAAATTTATGCTAAACATCAACAATGGCAGAGATGCTGATGTTTGAGAGCAGAACACTCTGTGGAAAATGGAGGGGGCGGCTTTAGTTAAATTTACCATTTTAGTTACAGCAGCCATCTAATGCTGCACATCTCTCGAATGATGCAAATGATGCCTGTGACATGACCATATAAGTATATACACTATAAATAACAAAAAGGATGTCTGTTTTTACAGCTTATTCTATGCACCAATACAGTAAGTAAAGTGATGATGACAAGGAATGGATAAGCTGACACTTTTCAAGGCCATTAATTGATTACCTGACAAGATTTTTTTAAACATTTGGACCCTAATCAGCATAATAAAGTATCAGGTCAAAGAGGCAAACTTTCCATGATAAATCATAGGTAATTCAACACAATTAAATGAAATTCATAGGGCGGGATTCTCCGTCCCACCGCACCAGTTTTCTAGTGTAGCCTGCCCCTGCCGGCAGCAGGATTCTCCGTCTCACCAGCCTGCCAATGGGGTTTCCCACTGTGAGCAGCCCCATTCCGTTGGGAAATACCCGGATGTGGGTGCGCTGCCAAGTAATGGAGAATCTCGCCAGAGGAGAATCCAGCCCATAATTTCTGGTTATTCATGATTAAATTCCCTATGGCCTAAACCTGTTGATAATGACTGCTGTGGATAATGGCTATAGATCTTCTTGAAGGCTGGTTACTTGAGGTGTCCTGCAGGAATTGATTATGCGAACATTACTTTTTATTTGGGGCAATTTAATGGCCTTGTTGTGTCTGACTTGGAAACCGATGAGGCCGTTGAATCTTGCGAGAAGCCTCTCACGGGATTTGCGACACTTGAAATGTCTCATGAGACTCAATGGGATTTCGCTAGATGCTGTGATCTGGATCTCGCTAATGCTCGCATATTCTTCTGTGGCCCAGGAACTAACAACCTTGCCTGGGAGACCTCACCAAGATGCCATTTAGTATTGGTCCGCAGAAACGTGGACCAGGTGTAATGGCACCTGCGGAGGTCTCCCAGGCCATTGGAGACCCCTTGTTAGTCAGGCTCCGGGAAGGGTGGTATCCTGGTACTCCCACTGGCACCCAGGCACCTTGACACTCTAGCCTGGCACCTTGGCACTTTTACCCAGGATGCCAGATGCAGTATAATTTGGATAAGTGTGAGGTTATTCATTTTGGAAACAAAAACCGGAAGGCAGATTACTACTTGAATGGTTGTAAATTAGGAGAGGGGAGTGTGCAGCAGGACCTGGGTGTCCTTGTGCACCAGTTGCTGAAGATAAGCATGCAGGTGCAAAAGGTGGTAAAGAAGGCTAATGGTATGTTGGCCTTCATTGCGAGAGGTTTCGAGTATAGAAGCAGCGATGTGGTTGCTGCAATTGTACAGGGCCTTGGTGAGGCCGCACTTGGAGTATTGTGTGCAGTTTTGGTCTCCTTCTCTGAGGAAGGATGTTCTTGCTCTCGAGGGAGTGCAGCGAAGGTTTACCAGACTGATTCCAGGGATCGTGTGACTGTCATATGAGGAGAGATTGACTAGGTTGGGATTGTTCTTGCTGGAGTTCAGAAGAATGAGGGGGGATCTCATAGAGACTTATAAAATTCTAACAGGACTAGACAGGGTAGATGCAGGGAAGATGTTACCAATGATAGGTGTGTCCAGAACCAGGGGTCACAGCCTGAGGATTCAGGGTAAACGAATTCGGACAGAGATAAGGAGACATTTCTACACACAAAGAATGGTGGGCCTGTGGAATTCATTGCCACAGGAAGTAGTTGATGCTAAAACTTTGAATATATTCAAGAGGCGGCTGGATATAGCACTTGGGGAGAATGGGATGAAAGGCTATGGGGAGAAAGCAGGAATAGGCTATTGAGTTGGATGATCAGCCATGATCGTGATGAATGGCGGAGCAGGCTTGAAGGGCCAAAAAGCCTCCTCCTATTTTCTATGTATCTATGTATGCCAGAGTGCCCGGGTAGTGCTGGCAGTGCCAAGGTGTACCGGTGCCAGGTTTCCCATGCCAGAGGTCACGCACTGGGGTGCCTTGCCCTTAAGAGGTGGGGTGAGGGGGGACTCAAGCACCCGGTAAGAGGTACAATGGGTGCAATGGTGGGGGCTCTGGAGGCTGCAGAGGGGTGGCTGATGTCGGTTGAAAAATTGGGGCGGCATTTAAAAATGGTGCCCCGAACCACAACTTGTCTTCCTGAAAATGACGTAAAGTGTGGCCTCCTCTCACTGAGGCCAAAAGTGTCATTAAATTAGTGGTGTTTTTCTCGGCGCCCATTATTTTTGTGTATACCTTCGATGTGGATGTTGGGGAAATGGTCCATAAGTTTGAAGGTGATGCTAACATTTGTGTAAACTTCCGGACTGTACAGAGAAGGAACTTCTGGAAGCGGTTTGAAAATGCTGGGGTAGTGGGCTAAACTCTAGCAGATGGCCTTCAATTTAGAAAGATGTAATACAATACACTTGGGCTGGATTAATGGCAAGTGTACTTGCATGCTGCATGGCACTGATTTACAAGCAGTTGAGAGAGAAAGGGATCATAAATAATAATAATAATAGTCTCTTATTGTCACAAGTAGCCTTCAATGAAGTTACTGTGAAAAGCTCCGAGTCGCCACATTCCGGCGCCTGTTCGGGGAGGCCGGTACGGGAATTGAACCTGCGCTGCTGCCTTGTTCTACATTACAAACCAGCTGTTTAGCCCACTGTGCTGTAGCCCATTGGTTTAATAAAACCAAATTAGGTTCCATAAACAAAACTATTCATTATAACACAATGTTGTTGCATAAGACCCTGAGTGGAACCTTGCAGTGAGTTTAGTGGCTGGGCATTAATCAGGTGGGAGGATAGCAGGTGGGGACCATGCCACCTTCTTGCCTCTACCCCGATTAAACCTGTGGGTGGAAGGCCCAGAAGTCAGTTGAGGCCTTTCGGTGGGCAATTAATGCCCACTTAAGGAGCTCATTCCACCATCATTGGGGCATGGCTTGCAAAGTGAGGAGCATGACAAGCAAACTCCGTCAGGGTTGCTTGCAGGCTCCCATAGAAAAACCCTCATTCAAAGGCACTCAGTGCCTGATCAAAGGACCCAGCAGTGGGAAGTGGGGGGGCCTGCTGAGAGCCAAGCCCTGCTCTTGCTGCCAACCTTTCTTCTCCGCAACACAATTCCCACCATCACTCCACTGTGTCTGGATCCCTCAGTGGTCCGAAGCCTTGACTGGGTGTAGTACCGACAGCAGTACCTCCTCACCGGCGCTACTGAATGCAGAAGAGATCCCAGACAGCAAGATTCTGCCACCTGCTTTTGGAACACTGTCCAGTTTTGCTCCTATTACATGGTAGGTGTCAGTTCCTGATTGGAATGAATTCAAATGCTTTGTGCTGTGTATACCAACTATATGGTCTCCTGCACTGTTTGATTAACTAATTGGAGTGAAGAGGAATTTGTATGTTACATAATGGCAAGTGTTTATACATTTGTTTTAGTTTATATATTTACAGGCTGAATGAAAAATCAATTGTTTCTTTTTGGTGTTTTCCATAAGCCAATTACTCAATATTTTAAAATATTTAATAGTGTAATTATGACATGTAGTCTGCAAATTTGCATGACCCTGAAAATTGGACCTGGAGATCGCAATGCATATTTAACCCAGACCCATTGCTTCTGATGCAGTTAGCATGCAAACTTAGTGCTGCCTGCACATTTATGCAATTGTAGCATGGAACCAGTGCTAAATGCGCTGTTGACTGGTTGCATGCCTGAGAAGGGATGACACAAAACTGTAAAAGGTTGGTACAAGTTAAAGCTAGCAAATGCTTCCTAAAACTAGTCTGCACCTCTGAAAGAGAAACTGTACTTTAGCTGGCGTAGGTGCTAATTGTCATTGTAAAAGTGAGTTTGACCTGGAAAAAGGCATAACATAATGGAGAGTGGGTTTCAAGATTTTCCGTTAATGGCCTTGGTGTTGAAAAGCAGGCGAGGTACCATTTATCCATTGTGTACAAGTGGATTCTCCAGACAAACCTTGCAAAGGCAGTGGAACCAGATAACTGTGGTGATCACAGTGGTTAGCACATCTGCCTCACGGCACTGAGGTCCCAGGTTCGATCCTGGCCCTGGGTCACTATCCGTGTGGAGTTTGCACATTCTCCCCGTGTTTGCATGAGTTTCGCCCCCACAACCCAAAGATGTGCAGCGTAGGTGGATTGGCCACGCTAAATTGCCCCTTAATTGGAAAAATGAATTGGGTACTCTAAATTTATTAAAAATAGAAAGAAAAACTGTGATCGCAGGAGTGAGTCTAGCTCGGAGGTGTAATTTTTAAGTAATGACGAAGATCGAACAGTCGGCCGGATGGCCGAGGCCTAAAAACACTGGCGATGTTGGAAATCTGCGATCGTGGCATGCTTTTTAAAAGCTACATGTGTCCAATCTCAAAGTTACACTTAAGGCACCCCGCCTCCCCGCAACATAAATCGGGGTTTTCTGGCAGATAAGGGGAACACGCCCCAACCCCTACACATTGAAGGGGACCCCACACTGCTCCCCATTGATAAGGGGAACTCCTCCCAAAGGCAGAAGGGGAAGCCTGCACCCCCCCCCCCCATGCCAGGGGGCACTGCCGCGGTGCTGGGGGCAATGCCAAGGCATGTCTTGTAACCCCCGGGGGCTACAGGCATCTTCTCGCCCCCGGCATAGTTATCATGACTGTTTTTTGTTTTTGATAACCAGTAGTGATATGTGCCAACATGAGGTCATGCCTCCGGTGGAGGGTGTGTGAGTGTGTGTGTGGAGGCGGGGTGGATAAATGTGGGCAGATGTTACAGCAGCAACATATGATAGTTTGTTAAAATATATTGTTACAGCATGCAGACCAGACCCCAATTTATGTTAAGATACCGGACAAGACCCCATCAATATTACAATTTGTAAACTGTGAAGAAAGGTTACTTCCCTTTAGGAATGATTCCACTGACAACTAGGAATCTTTTATATTGAAACAAACTTTACAATTAACACAGGGTTAACCCCATTAACATCCAAGGAAAAAAACTGCTTTTCAATTAATAGTTAAACAGTTCTTAAAAAAAATAAAGAAAGGTCTTTTATCTTATTTTCCCATCTACTTCTAAAATTTCAATTGAGCAAAACCCACACACACAGGCCAAATACTACGTTTTCGTACAGTTAACACTTAGTGGCTTACAGATTTATGCGCAAAGTCCTTGAGGAGAAGCTTTTAGAAGTCAGTTTGAGAAACACACCTACTTCCCTCAGAAACCGGGGCAGAACTCTAAGAATGAAACTAAAAACAGCAGATACAGGGCAGGGCTGAAATTGAAACTAAAAACAGACCCAGACTCTCTCATGACCTTACAGCCTACCCATCTATAACCCATTAATCACAGCTTTAGCAAACGTACAATCTGGATACCTTAACCTGAGTTATTTTAATAACATGGCTGATACAGACACATGATTAATCATAGATTATCATTGAATTTACAGTGCAGAAGGAGGCCATTCGGCCCATTGAGTCTGCACCGGCTCTTGGAAAGAGCACCCTACCCAAAATCAACACCTCCACCCAACACTAAGGGCAATTTGGGACACTAAGGGCAATTTATCATGGCCAATCCACCTAACCTGCACATCTTTGGACTGTGGGAGGAAACCGGAGCACCCGGAGGAAACCCACGCACACACGGGGAGGATGTGCAGACTCCGCTGACTGCCCTGATTCTGAGTTCAGACTACTCTGGCGGAGCCTTATAAGACCAACAGGTTTTCCTTTCAACCACCAGTATTCAGGTCTCAAATGCCCTATGTTATTATGGTGGCAAAACACCAGTTTTCTTCAGTGTTCTTCTTTCAGGTTTGTGGAGGACTTCTTGGACCTTCATTTGTACTTTCGTTTCTGGATGCAGCCCTCCTATTATCCATTTCACCCTTATTTTTTCACATATGTTTTTTTTAGGTGGTTTGGAAAAGGTCTGCTTGAGTTATCAGGGTATAATGAGGTTAACGTTATCTGCCATGAGTGCTACATCCCTGACTTTGAGGACTTTCTGCTTCTCCAAGTGCATTCTTAGGTTGAAGGTGAGCAGTTTTTAAATTCCTTCAGCAATGTTAATTTGTGCACTCCATTGTAGGTGGGCTGTATTTTTAAAGAGAAGACCCACGAGTCGAACGTGATTTGCTTCAGCCAATCGAATTCTAGGTGGGTCTGTGTGCATTTCTCACAAATGTTCTGGAATTGTTGGCGATATGCCTCTGGGACTAACTCGTAAGGACGAAGATGACAGCCCTGGTCTGTTTATAATCAGTGGACAAGTCAGGAGTCAGCATGGAATAGACACCTCAGGCCTTCCCTGTCAACTAATTCTGTGTCAAAAAGTTCCAGATTTCTGGTGGCCATTTTAGTTGTCTTGCTACTTTCTCAAAAGTGATGAAAAATATTCCATATCACTCTCTTCAAGTTTGAGAACGAACCTATGATATTTATAAATGCTTCAGAGCTTGGTTCCCAGATGGGGAGATTTGGGCAGTTACCAGTTAAAGAGAGGTTTTCCCGGGCAGTTTCCATCGGTCTGATTTCTCTCTCTCCATTTGATCCTCTAACTTCATTTCCAATTTTCTGAGCTTGAATTCGCTCTCCCTTTCTCTCTTTCTTTCTCACTCTTACTCCCTTTATCTCTCCCGAGCACCTCTTTCTCTCTCTCTTTCTCTTCTGACCGTCCCTTTCTCTTCCCCTTTTCTATCCTTTTCTCTATCTTGAAAGTTTTTCTAGCTCAAACCTGGATAAGGGAATACATTCAGTGTCAGCGTTTAACTCGTCATCTACCTCTTCTAGTTGATGAGTGGGATCCAAATGCTCAACCAACATCTGGAGTAGCTCACTTCTTTTTACCTTACCAGGCAGTTTTATTTGTACCCCCCAATCAGATTCAGGGGGCGGGACTCTCCGCGAACTGGCGGGGCGGGCCACTCCGGCGCTGAGGAGCGCCAGCCAGCGCGGAAGGAGCTTGGCGCCACGCCAACCGGCACCGAAGGGCCTCCGCTGGCCGGTGCGAGTTGGCGCGCATGCGCAGGAGCGCCAGCGTGTGCTGGTGTCATCCCAGTGCATGCACAGGGGGGTTCATCTCCGCTCCAGCCATCGCGGACTGTTACAGCGGCATTCGCAGAGGAATAGCGGGGTGGGCCCCGATCGTGGGCTAGGCCACCATGGGGGCAACCCCCGGGGCCAGATCCGCCCGCGTTCCCTGAAGGACCCCGGAGGCCGCCCTCAGAGCCAGGTCCCGCCGGTAAGTACCTGTTGTAATTGACGCCGGCGGGACAGGCCGAAAACAGGCGGCTACTCGGCCCATCGCGGGCCGGAGAATCGCCGGGGGGGCCGCTGCCAATGGCAGCCGGCGGGGGCGGGTTTCACCCCCCCGCGGGGGGTCGGAGAATCCCGCCCAGTGTGTTTCTTAAATTTCGGCTTTGGTCAAACTTTTGGTCAGATTTTGTCTCTCTTGTAATGGATCCCAGATGAGCCTCTAATTACTGTTACGGACAGGAGAGAGGGGCAAAACTGAACTCCCTTATTCTCTCTCTATCTGTATATAAGCAGAGGTGTTTTTTGTTTTAAAAAAAGGTGACGGTGTTTATTCCAAAACCCTTTATGTGTATAAATCTTTAAAATAACTCGCAGCAATCTCTTTTAGGATTAAATTGTAAATTTAGTTCATTCACACATTCAAAACTTCACCCACACACATATACAGTGAGGGGATAGGAAAGAGGGGTTTTACAGCTGTGAATAACTTAACAGTAAAAAAGAACTTCAGAAATGATGCCAGATTTCAGAGAGTCCAAATCCAGAGCGGGATGGGGGTGGTTACCTCATAGAGATGTTCTAGCACCAGTGGGTTCCTGGCTGAAGGCAGAAATAAGAACATAAGAACATAAGAACTAGGAGCAGGAGTAGCCCATCTGGCCCCTCAAGCCTGCTCCACCATTCAATGAGATCATGGCTGATCTTTTGTGGACTCAGCTCCACTTTCCGGCCCGAACACAATAATCCTTAATCCCTTTATTCTTCAAAAAACTATCTACCTTTATCTTAAAAACATTTAATGAAGGAGCCTCTACTGCTTCACTGGGCAAGGAATTCCATAGATTCACCCTTTGGGTGAAGAAGTTCCTCCTAAACTCAGTCCTAAATCTACTTCCCCTTATTATGCCCCCTAGTTCTGCTTTCACCCGCCAGTGGAAACAACCTGCACGCATCTATCCTATCTATTCCCTTCATAATCTTATGTGTTTCTATAAGATCCCCCCTCATCCTTCTAAATTCCAACGAGTACAGTCCCAGTCTACTCAACCTCTCCTCATAATCCAACCCCTTCAGCTCTGGGATTAACCTAGTGAATCTCCTCTGCACACCCTCCAGTGCCAGTACGTCCTTTCTCAAGTAAGGAGACCAAAACTGAACACAATACTCCAGGTGTGGCCTCACTAACACCTTATACAATTGCAGCATAACCTCCCTAGTCTTAAACTCCATCCCTCTAGCAATGAAGGATAAAATTCCATTTGCCTTCTTAATCACCTGTTGCACCTGTAAACCAACTTTTTGCGAATCATGCACTAGCACACCCAGGTCTCTCTGCACAGCAGCATGTTTTAATATTTTATCATTTAAATAATAATCCCTTTTGCTGTTATTCCTACCAAAATGGATAATCTCACATTTGTCAACATTGTATTCCATCTGCCAGACCCTAGCCCATTCACTTAGCCTATCCAAATCCCTCTGCAGATTTCCAGTATCCTCTGCACTTTTTGCTTCACCACTTATCTTAGTGTTGTCTCCAAACTTGGACACATTGCCCTTGGTCCCCAACTCCAAATCATCTATGTAAATTGTGAACAGTTGTGGGCCCAACACTGATCCCTGAGGGACACCACTCGCTACTGATTGCCAACCAGAGAAACACCCATTAATCCCCACTCTTTGCTTTCTATGAATTAACCAATCCTCTATCCATGCTACTACTTTCCCCTCAATGCCATGCATCTTTATCTTATGCAGCAACCTTTTGTGTGGCACCTTGTCAAAGGCTTTCTGGAAATCCAGATATACCACATCCATTGGCTCCCTTTTATCTACCGCACTGTTAATGTCCTCAAAAAATTCCACTAAATTAGTTAGGCACGACCTGCCCTTTATGAACCCATGCTGCGTCTGCCCAATGGGACAATTTCCATCCAGATGCCTCGTTATTTCTTCCCTGATGATAGATTCCAGCATCTTCCCTACTACCGAAGTTAAGCTCACTGGCCTATAATTACCCGCTTTCTGCCTACCTCCTTTTTTAAACAGTGGTGTCATGTTTGCTAATTTGCAGTCCGCCGGGACCACCCCAGAGTCTAGTGAATTTTGGTAAATTATCACTAGTGCATTTGCAATTTCCCTCGCCATCTCTTTTAGCACTCTGGGATGCATTCCATCAGGTCCAGGAGACTTGTCTACCTTTAGCCCCATTAGCTTGCCCATCACTACCTCCTTGGTGATAACAATCCTCTCAAGGTCCTCACCTGTCATAGCCTCATTTCCATCAGTCACTGGCATGTTATTTGTGTCTTCCACTGTGAAGACCGACCCAAAAGACCTGTTCAGTTCCTCAGCCATTTCCTCATCTCCCATTATTAAATCTCCCTTCTCATCCTCTAAAGGACCAATATTTACCTTAGCCACTCTTTTTTGTTTTATATATTTGTAGAAACTTTTACTATCTGTTTTTATATTCTGAGCAAGTTTACTCTCATAATCTATCTTACTCTTCTTTATAGCTTTTTTAGTAGCTTTCTGTTGCCCCCTAAAGATTTCCCAGTCCTCTAGTCTCCCACTGACCTTTGCTACTTTGTATGTTTTTTCCTTCTATTTGATACTCTCCCTTATTTCCTCAGATATCCACGGTTGATTTTCCCTCTTTTTACCGTCCTTCCTTTTTGTTGGTATAAACCTTTGCTAAGCACTGTGAAAAATCACTTGGAAGGTTCTCCACTGTTCCTCAACTATTTCACCATAAAGTCTTTGCTCCCAGTCTACCTTAGCTAGTTCTTCTCTCATCCCATTATAATTTCCTTTATTTAAGCACAAATCACTAGTGCTTGATTTTACCTTCTCACCCTCCATCTGAATTTTAAATTCCACCATATTGTGATCGCTTCCTCCAAGAGGATCCCTAACTATGAGATCCTGAATCAATCCTGTCTCATTACACAGGACCAGATCTAGGACCGCTTGTTCCCTCGTAGGTTCCATTACATACTGTTCTAGGAAACTATCGCGGATACATTCTATAAACTCCTCCTCAAGGCTGCCTTGACCGACCTAGTTAAACCAATCGACATGTAGATTAAAATCCCCCATGATAACTGCTGTACCATTTCTACATGCATCAGTTATTTATTTGTTTATTGCCTGCCCACCATAATGTTACTATTTGGTGGCCTATAGACTACTCCTATCAGTGACCTTTTCACCTTATTATTCCTGATTTCCACTCAAATGGATTCAACCTTATCCTCCATAGCACCGATGTCATTTCTTACTGTTGCCCGGATGTCATCCTTAAATAACAGAGCTACATCACCTCCCTTACCATCCACTCTGTCCTTCCGAATAGTTTGATATCCTCGGATATTTAACTCCCAGTCATGACCATCCTTTAACCATGTTTCAGTAATGGCCACTAAATCATAGTCATTCACGATGATTTGCGCCATCAACTCATTTACCTTATTCCGAATACTACGAGCATTCAGGTAAAGTACACTTATGTTGGCTTTTTTACCTCTGTTCTGAATCTTAACACCTCGATCAGTAACCTCTCCTAAGTTATAGAACATAGAACATAGAACATAGAAAATACAGCACAGAACAGGCCCTTCGGCCCACGATGTTGTGCCGAACCTTTGTCCTAGATTAATCATAGATTATCATTGAATTTACAGTGCAGAAGGAGGCCATTCGGCCCTTTGAGTCTGCACCGGCTCTTGGAAAGAGCACCCTACCCAAACTCAACACCTGCACCCAACACCAAGGGCAATTTGGACATTAAGGGCAATTTATCATTGGCCAATTCACCTAACCTGCACATCTTTGGATTGTGGGAGGAAACCGGAGCACCCGGAGGAAACCCACGCAGACACGGGGAGGACGTGCAGACTCCGCACAGTCAGTGACCCAAGCCGGAATCGAACCTGGGACCCTGGAGCTGTGAAGCAATTGTGCTATCCACAATGCTACCGTGCTGCCCTTGAGAACAAATAAATCTACACTATATCATTTAACCGTAATCCATGTACCTATCCAATAGCTGCTTGAAGGTCCCTAATGTTTCCGACTCAACTACTTCCACAGGCAGTGCATTCCATGCCCCCACTACTCTCTGGGTAAAGAACCTACCTCTGATATCCCTCCTATATCTTCCACCTTTCACCTTAAATTTATGTCCCCTTGTAATGGTTTGTTCCATCCTCTTAACCTTTCTCCTAATTTTCCTTGTCGTTGAACCCACCACAATAGGGTAGAATTCTTCATGTAACAACCTGCCGCGTCGCTTACCATTCATGTTTTCACTTCCCATTTAATTCATTTTAGTACTCCTAGTCCTATTCACTGAGCTCCCCTCAGTCACTGTACCTTGTACTGACGCCCTTTTTGATTTTTGACTATGGCTTCTCTGCCTTACACTTTCCCCCTTACTGCCTTTTGTTTCTGTCCCTGTTTTACTACCTTCCAACTTCCTGCATCGGTTCCCATCCCCCTGTCACATTAGTTTAAACTCTCCCCAACAGTTCTAGCAAACACTCCCCCTCGGACATCGGTTCCAGTCCTGCCCAGGTGCAGACCGTCCGGTTTGTACTGGTCCCACCTCCCCCAGAAACGGTTCCAATGTCCCAGAAATTTGAATCCCTCTCTCTTGTACCATCTCTCGAGCCACGCATTCATCCTATCTATCCTGACATTCCTACCCTGACTAGCTTGTGGCACTGGTAGCAATCCTGAGATTACTACCTTTGAGGTCCTACTTTTTAGTTTAACTCCTAACTCCCTAAATTCAGCTTGTAGGACCTCCTCCCGTTTTTTACCTATATCGTTGGTGCCTATGTGCACCACGACAGCTGGCTGTTCACCCTCCCCCCCCCAGAATGTCCTGCAGCCGCTCCGAGACATCCTTGACCCTTGCACCAGGGAGGCAACATACCATCCTGGAGTCTCGATTGCGTCCGCAGAACCGCCTGTCTATTTCCCTTACAATTGAGTCCCCTATCACTATAGCCCTGCCATTCTTCTTCCTGCCCAGCTGCGCAGCAGAGCCAGCCACGGTGCCATGAACCTGGCTGTTGCTGCCTTCCCCTGGTGAGCCATCTCCCTCAACAATGTCCAAAGCGGTATATCTGTTTTGCAGGGAGATGACCGCAGAGGACACCTGCACTGCCTTCCTACTCTTGCTCTGTTTTTTGATCACCCATTTTCTATCTCACTCAGTACCTTTCACCTGCGGTGTGACCAACTCGCTAAACGTGCTATCCACGACGTCCTCAGCATTGCGGATGCTCCAAAGTGAGTCCATCCGCAGCTCCAGAGCCGTCAAGCGGTCTAACAGGAGCTGCAACTGGACACACTTCTTGCACGTGATGGAGTCAGGGACAGTGGACGTGTCCCTGAGCTCCCACATCGCACACGAGGAGCATGACACGGGTCTGAGATCTCCTGCCATGTCTTAAACCTTTGGTTAACTTCAACAATTACAATTTCCCCCCCAAAATTAAATAAATAAATAAACAACGAAGAAAAAAATAAATAAATATACCAATGAAAAGAAACAGAAAAGCAGAAACACTACTTACCAGTCACTTACCAGAGATAAAAAGCACTTCCTCCCCACCCAGCTTCGAATTCCCACCTAGATTCAAATTCCCAAACTCACTCTTGGTTCTGTCTCACTCTGGCTGTGTCTTCTCTGGCTCACTGGGAGAACTCACTGGGAGTGAGTTTACAAGTTGCTCTTTTTAAACTGTCCTGAATTGACTCCCCTCCCCCACCTGCTTTTAGATCAAGGTAGATTTAAGTGACTGACACTTAACTGCCAACCAGTTATGTGAGTGGGTGGGACAGCCCTTGTTAACCTACACTGCGCAATTCTAGCTTAATTTAAATTAATTTAAACTCCTGAAATTTAAAAGGAGCTGCCTTACTGATTTGATTCAATTCCCACCTAGATTCAAATTCCCAAACTCACTCTTGGTTCTGTTTCACTCTGGCTGTGTCTTCTCTGGCTCACTGGGAGAACTCACTGGGAGTGAGTTTACAAGTTACTCTTTTTAAACTGTCCTGAATTGACTCCCCTCCCCCACCTGCTTTTAGATCAAGGTAGATTTAAGTGACTGACACTTAACTGCCAACCAGTTATGTGAGTGGGTGGGACAGCCCTTGTTAACCTACACTGCACAATACTAGCTTAATTTAAATTAATTTAAACTCCTGAAATTTAAAAGGAGCTGCCTTACTGATTTGATTCAATTCCCACCTAGATTCAAATTCCCAAACTCACTCTTGGTTCTGTTTCACTCTGGCTGTGTCTTCTCTGGCTCACTGGGAGAATGCACAATTCATTTAAAGATGAGGGTGATGCAGTGAGATGAGGTTGATATTCAGAGACATGGGGCGCGTTAGACATGGGCGCGATTCTCCACACCCGCGCCGGTTGGGAGAATCGCCTGGGCCGCCAAAATTTCCCGCGACGTCGGTCCGATGCCCTCCCGCGATTCTCCCAAGCGGCGGGAACGGCTCCGTCGTGTTCCGCGGGCCGCAGGCCGGAGAATTGCCCGAGACACCCAAAATGGCGATTCTCCGGCACCCCTGCTATTCTCAGGCCCGGGTGGGCCGAGCGGCCAGCCCAAAACGGCGGCTTACCCCCGGCGCCGTCCACACCTGGTCGTTGCCGTCGGGAACATCGCGGGAACGCTGGGGGGGCGGCCTGCAGGGGGGTAAAGGGGGGATCCTGCACCGGGGGCTACCTCAAATGTCGGGTGGCCCGCGATCGGTGCCGACCGATCGTCGGGCCGTCCTCTCTGAAGGAGGACCTCCTTTCTTCCGCAGCCCCATAAGATCCGTCTGCCATCTTCTTGCGGAGGGGAAGGCAACCACGCATGCGCGGGTTGGCGCCAGTTATGCGGCGCCGGCTGCGTCATGTATGCGGCGCCGCCTTTACGTGGCGACAAGGCCTGGCGCATGTAAATGACGCGGCCCCGCTCCTAGCCCATTATCGGGCCCTGAATCGGTCGGGATAGGGGCCGTTTCGTGCCGTCGTGAATTTGACATTGGCAATCCCAGATGTGAGATTCGACGTGCACCATGTCAGGGCATGTCTCCAGTGCAACCCATATCTTGCCTTAGTAGCCAATTCCAAGCATCAGATGACTCATAGTATCATAGAATTTACATTGCAGAAGGAGACCATTTGGCCCATTGAGTCTGCACCGGCCCTTGGAAAGAGCACCCTACTCATGCTCACGCCTCCACCCTATCCCAGTAACCCCACTTAACCTTTTTGGACACTAAGGGGCAATTTAGCATGGATAATCCACTTAATCCGCACATCTTTGGACTGTGGGAGGAAACCGGAGCACCCGGAGGAAACCCACACAGACACGGGGAGAACGTGCAGACTCTGCACAGACAGTGACCCAAGCTGGGAATCGAACCTGGGACCATGGAGCTGTGAAGCAACTGTGCTAACCACTGTGCTACCGTGCTGCTCTCATGATGGCCATCTTTTGGTTCAATAAAGATCATTTTTAAATAGGCAAAATATAATAAAGTTTGTATAGTTTATGATATCTTTCATTTCCTAGCGTTATGTCAACTGTCACTTGCGCTTACTCTTGCAGCTACCTTTCCCTGCCTCTGTACTTGCTTCAAACCAGTCACCTCTCTATTTTCCAATTTCAATGAATGTTCATCAACCTAAATGGATGTGTGAGTAAATATGCAGATGACACTAAAGTCGGTGGAGTTGTGGACAGTGCGGAAGGATGTTACACGTTACAGAGGGACATAGATAAGCTGCAGCACTGGGCTGAGAGGTGGCAAATTGAGTTTAATGCAGAAAAGTGTGAGGTGATTCATTTTGGAAGGAATAACAGGAAGACAGAGTACTGGGCTAATGGTAAGATTCTTGGCAGTGTGGATGAGCAGAGAGATCTCGGTGTCCATGTACATAGATCCCTGAAAGTTGCCACTCAGGTTGAGAGGGTTGTTAAGAAGGCGTACGGTGTGTTAGCTTTTATTGGTAGAGGGATTGAGTTTCGGAGCCATGAGGTCATGTTGCAGCTGTACAAAACTCTGGTGCGGCCGCATTTGGAGTATTACGTGCAATTCTGGTCACCGCATTATAGGAAGGATGTGGAAGCATTGGAAAGGGTGCAGAGGAGATTTATCAGAATGTTGCCTGGTATGGAGGGAAGATCTTATGAGTAAAGGCTGAGGGACTTGTGGCTGTTTTCGTTAGAGAGAAGAAGGTTAAGAGGTGACTTAATTGAGGCATACAAGATGATCAGAGGATTGGATAGGGTGGACAGTGAGAGCCTTTTTCCTTGGATGGTGATGTCTCGCACGAGGGGACATAGCTTTAAATTGAGGGGAGATAGATATAGGACAGATGTCAGAGGTAGGTTCTTTACTCAGAGAGTAGTAAGGTCGTGGAATGCACTGCCTGCAACAGTAGTGGACTCGCCAACACTAAGGGCATTCAAATGGTCATTGGATAGACATATGGACGATAAGGGAATAGTGTAAATGGGCTTTAGAGTGGTTTCACAGGTTGGCGCAACATCGAGGGCCAAAGGGCCTGTACTGCGCTGTAATGTTCTATGTTCTATGTTCTAAATCATTGGCCAGAATTTTCTGGCTGCTCCCACTGGCAAGATCCTTTGGTCCCATGGAAGGCAATGGGCATTTAAATGGCTCAGTGCATTTTCTGGAAAATTCCACCCATCATTTCTGCTTCCCTCTTCACAGAGGCTGAGTAGTTTTTTCTCTTTTTATTGTTCATACAATGATATGTGTTCCTTAGTCATTATGGTCATTTTGAATAAAACTGATCCGTGGACAGTATGGGAACAGATATTTTGTGTAGAATTTATATGCAGTGACATTACAAAGTTATATTTTCTTTATGCTTCATTTATTATAGTATACAACAATCAAATGATTCCACTCTTGCTTGCTATTCCAGACAGTGTAATTTTGGAGAACACAGCTTGAGTTTCCAAAAGGTGACAGCAGAAGAAATTGCCTTGATTTTGTTTTTCTCTCATTGTAATCTGCAACAAAATAATGTCAGCATTTACCAAAACAGCCTGCTTCTTTTTACTGTATTAAAAACTGCTTTTGTAACAACTCCAGGGAACTAACGGTTCTCTGGCTTCTCATTCAATTGACCAGTCCTTGTGTGTGAACTAGGCAATGGGTGCAAGTTGCCTTCAATGGAAAAGAAATAGTGGAATGGAGGGTGCCAAATCACGACAGCACATGTTGCCCCCAAGGCAAGTTGAAACTTCAATGAATGACATACTATTCAACCATTTAGGTCATCATTGTTGATTTGCGATCCTATCCTGGCTCAACACCTGCACATGAACACTTCCTAATAATGTCACTAGATGGAGATCTGTGCAGGAATTCTGGCTTATTTATCGTCTTCCTAGTTCAGGGCAGATTTATGTTTGTAGTAAATCAGCTAATTTAGCACAAGCCAAGAAATAGGTTTGAAATTTTTCAGGTCTGCGTCATTCAAGACCACCCTCTGAACAAGAAGTAGTATATTGTATGAATTTAAGAGAACAACTGCTGAAGAGACATAAGTTATTGATGTTGCAGAAAATAAACCGACACACGCAAAAGTACAGAATTACACATGTGGCTGCGTAAAATTCACTGTTCCAACGTCGGAAGGTACAGCTGAAGGAGTTCCATGGCCTTTCACAGAAAAATGTCTGATGGGAGCATACGTGCATTCCATTATGCGTTATGACACCCTGGGCATGTAGAATAATGATTAAAGTAAAAGGATAAGAGGCTGGTTTCAGTTTGATGTGTTCCAGTTAGTTTCTTCTTCAGTCCAGGCTTTCAGATGGATGATATCTTTTCTTTCTTTCAGCTTGTAATGGTTTTCATACTCACAGAAATAGCAGGCAGTCAGCATTCGAGAGAGAGAGAGAGACAGCTTCTTCTTTCAGGGTCTAGAAACTTCTTCCTTCAGACAGTAGACAGCAGAGAGAGAGAGTTTCTTCCACCTTGAGGGTCCTGTGGTTTCTCCTGGGTTCTCTCTGAAAAACCCCACGTGACAGGAACCAATCATTATCAGGTGCTGGGCAGAATACTGTCCCTGGCCAATCCATTGACCACCAGCCAACATATCGAAACAAACCCCTCTAATCTCTTGGCTGTCATAAAGTCATGCAAGTGAGTCAGCTCGTAAATATTAATGGGAGAATTGATGAGGCTTTATACTATGCTGAGAGGCAGCCCAAGCCTTACAAGTGCAAGAGGATGGAGGAAAGGAAGAAATATTTGCAGAACAGCCTACAGAATGTTCAAGGCCAGAGCACAGGGTTCAATATTGTGGAGGATACCACACGAAACAGCAGGAAACATGTCCAGCCTGGAGAAAGCTGTGCTCTAACTGCAGGAAGCTGAATCCCTTCACATGAAAGTGATTTGCGGAAGAAGAAAAGCAAGTCTATAAAGATGGTTGTTGGACAGATGTGGAAAATGATATTTATGAATCACTCTATACCCTAGAGCAAGTTGGCATCATCGATTCTCAAGGTAAAAAATGGTTTGTGGCTATTTGAATGATGACGGTAAAAATACAGCATCAAATTGATATGAAGTGCCAGGTATACACTTGCAACGCACAACGTAATGATCTTCGCAGACGTGCATGAAAGTGCTCAAGGTGGCGACCAGAAAATGAAGCCGTCCAAGGTAAAGTTGAGGCTACATGATGCAACAGGACTCACCCCAAGAGGACAAATTAAGCTGAAGGTCAGTGTAATGGGAAGAATGAAGATTTGGAGTTCCAAATAGTGGACACTCAACAAAATCAACTGAGGCCCTAGAGGAATATGGGAAGGGCAAGAGGGAACTTCTTCTTGGCCTTCAGTCGGAAGAAGGAGGACACAGGTAAGAATTCAGGAAATAGGGACTTTGAGGATCTTGAGCAGTTTGAATTCTCCGAGCCTCCGCCCCGCAATCACGCTTGGCGCGGGAGCGGAGAAAGGGCGTCAGACCCGCGATCGGGTCCGACATCGCTCTCACGATTCTCCGGGGAGCGGTCGACACGGCGCCGGTCGGGGCCATTGAAAGAGGCCCCTGCGGCAATTCTCCGCTGTCAACTGGCCGACTTCCCACCGGCGTGGTTCAATCATGGTTCCACCCGGCGGGAGCTTGGAGTGGCGGCTGTGGACTCAGTCCGCGGCTGCCCTGGTGGGGGGCGGGGATCCGTCACCAGGGGGGCCTCCAGGACGGCCAGGCTCACGATCAGGGGCCACCAATTGGCGGGCGCACGCGATCTCGGGTGGGGGCTATATTGTTGGAGCCAGCCCGAGGTGTGGGTCCGCCATGTTGCGCGGGGCCGCGGCTGGAAGTGCAGGGCCCCGTAACGGCAGCCGGAGCTGCGAGGAGCACTCAGGGCCCTGCTAGCCCCCTGCAAAATGGAGAACTACTCTGGACTTTCTCTAGGAAAGTCCAGATTTATTCGCACCCATTTTCTCGCGGGTGTGGGGAGATAGCCCCATTATCAGAGAATTCCGCCCAGGAAGTGAGGCTTTCACGGGCTTAAAAATAGACAAATCCCCTGGCCGTTGAATTGCAGGCTGCTGTGGGAGGCAAAGAAGGAAATTTGCAGGGGCTCTGATGCAAGTTTTTAAGTCGTCTCTGTTCATGGCGGAAATGTCAGAGGACTGGAGGACAGCTAATGTTGTTCCACATTTCAAGAAGGTTGGTCGTGATAAACCAGGGAATTACAGATCGGTGAGTCTCACAGCAGTGGTGGGGAAACTATTGGAGAAAATTCTTACGGAGAGAATTAATTTCTACTTGGAAAGGTATGGGTTGATTAGGGATAGTCAGCATGGCTTTGTCAGAGGGAGGTCATGCCTAACAAATTTGTTAGAATCTTTTGATAAAGTGACCGAGTGTGTGGATGGAGGAAGTCCTGTTGGTGTAGTTTATATGGATTTTAGCAAAGCCTTTCACATAGTAGATTGATTGGGAAGGTTGAAGCACATGGAATTCAAGGAAACTTGTCTAGATGGACCCGAAACGGGCTTAGTAATAGGACACAAAGGATGGTGGTAGAAGGCTGTTTGAGTAACTGGAGGCCGGTGCCCAGCGGCGTACTACACGCATCAGTGCTGGGAGGATCATAGATTACAGGAAGATATAGATGGGTTGGTCAGATGGGCAGAGCAGTGGCAGATTGTATTTAACCCTGATAACTGCAAGGTGATGCATTTTGGAAGAAGAAACAGGACAAGGGAGTATGTAATGAATGGCATGACACTAAGAAGCTCAGAAGAACAGATGGATCTTGGGGTACTTGTTCACAGATCCCTGAAGGCGGAAGAGCAGGAGAATAGGGTAGTTAAGAAGGCATATGGGACACTTGCCTTTATCATAGAATTAGAATTCCCACAGTGCAGAAGGAAGACATTCGGCTCATCGATCTGCATCGACCCTCTGAACCCATAACCCCACCTAACCTGCACATCTTTGGGCATTAAGGGGCAATTCAGCATGGCCAATCCACCTAACCTGCACATCTTTGAACTGTGGGAGGAAACCGGAGCACCTGCAGGAAACCCACACAGACACGGGGAAAACGTGCAAACCTCACACCACCCAAGGCTGGAATTGAACCTGGGTCCCTGGCACAATGAGGCAGCAGTGCTAACCACTGTGCCACCGTGCCACATAGATCAGTCGTGACATAGATTATAAGAGCAAGGAGTTATGTTGGAACGTTAGTTGGGCCACAGCTGGGGTATTATGTGCAGTTCTGGTCACCTCACTAGAGGAATGAGGTGATTGCACAAGAGAGGGTACAGAGGAGATTCACCAGGATGTTGCCTGGTATGGAATATCTGAGCTATGAGGAGAGACTGGATAGGCTTGGATTGTTTTCTTTGGAGCAGAGAAGGCTAAGGGGGGATATGATTGAAGTGTATAAAATTATGAGGGATTCGGACAGGATAAATAGAAAGCAGGTGTTCCACTTAGTTGAGGGGTCAGTCAAAAGGGGGGCATAGTTTTAGAGTGAGGGGCAGGAGATTCCAAGAGGATTTGAGGAAAACAAAATCACTCAGGGTGATGAGAATCTGGAGTGCTCTGCTGGAGTGGAGGCTGGAAACTTTACAGCCTGAAATCACACGGGATCAGAGATAAGATTGAAGTCACACGGGATCAGAGGTGAGGTGGTAAGATGGATACAGAACTGGCTGGGTCACAGAAGGCAAAGGGCAACAGTAGCAGTTTCCGAATGGAAGGTTGTGACTAGTGATGTTCCACAGGGATCCGTGCTGGGGCCTCTGTTGTTTGTAGTATACATAAAGGATTTGGAGGAAGATGTAACCGGTCTGATTACTAAGTTCGCGGATGACACCAAGGTTGGTGGAGTGGCAGATAGTGTTGAGGATTGTCAGAGGATGCAGCAGGACATAGATAGGTTGGAGACTTGGGCAGAGAAATGGCAAATGGAAATTAACCCAGACAAATGTGAGGTAATGCAATTTGGTAGGTTGAACATGGTGGGAAAATATACCTTAAATTGCAAAACTCTTAGGAATATAGAAAGTCAGAGAGATCTGGGAGTGCAGGTCCACAGATCTTTGAAAGTGGCAATACAACTAGATAAGGTCTTCAAGAAAGCATACGGAATGCTTGCCTTCATTGGACGGGGCACCGAGTATAAAAACTGGCAAGTCATGCTGCAGTTGTTTTGAACCTTGGTAAGGCCGCACTTGAAATATTGCGCACAATTCTGGTTGCCACACTACCAGAAGGATGTGGAGGCTTTGGAGAGAGTGCAGAGGAGGTTTACCAGGTGTTAGCTACGTGGAGAGGCTGAATAGACATGGGCTGTTTTCATTAGAACGATGGAGTTGAGGGGTGACCTGATCGAGGTCTACAAGATTATGAGGGGCATGGATAGAGTGGATGGGCAGGCACTCTTTGCCAGGGTGGAAGGGTCAGTCATGAGGGGGCATAGGTTTAAGGTCCGTGGAGCAAAGTTTAGAGAAGATGTGTGAGTTGGGTTTTTTACACAGAGGGTGGTGAGTGCCGGGAATCCGCTGCCAGGGGAAGTTGTGAAAGCAGATACATTAACGGCGTTCAAAAGGCATCTTGAGAAATACATGGATAGGATGGGTATAGAGGGATACGGCTCAAGGAAGTGCTGAAAGTTTTGGCCAAGGTTGGTATCATGACCGGTACAGGCTTGGAGGTCCGAAGGGCCTGTTCCTGTGCTGTATTGTTCTTCTTTGTTCTTCTTTAAAAGTCACTTGGATATGCACTTGAAACACCAGTTGGGAGGTACAGATGGTTGCACTTGTTGTTTGGCATTTCTACTCCAGAAGAATATCAATGAAGAGATAGTCAATGACCTTTCAGGAGAGGAAGCTATTGTGGATGATCTGCCAATCTATGGGTGTGGAGATAAGATGAAAGAAGCCATTGCAGACCATAATCCAAATCTAATTAGACTGCTGGAGAGAGCTCAGTAGATGAACCTCAAGATGAATATGAAAAGATCTGCAACTGAAGAAGACTGAAGTTAAGTACATAGGTCATGTGTTGACAGCAAATAGGAATTCACCCTGATACTGATAAGGTGAGAACTGTAGCAGTGATGCAGCAACCAATAGATGTGAATGTGGTGCAATGATTTGCTGGATTTGTGAACTACCTAACAAAAGTTCATGCCCAATTTGTCATCAGAATATTGTCATGGGAGTGTCACTTTAAGAAAAGTTTTTGTCTTATCACATGGCTTCAATGATGTCATTGTGAGCTGGGCTGTGGCTCTGGGTTTTTACTTTTGTTTTTGAGTTGGGAGCTGGCTGTGGCTCTGAGTTTTACTTTCGCTTTGAGTTTGACCTCGTTTTGTATTGCTCAGGTTGGAAAAAAATGTCTATCTTCAGTTTAAAAGCTGTTTTCAGATTACTTGGTAACCTAAAAGTGATAACTGTTTTCTCGAACGATTCAAACCTGCTGTTTTGGAAAGGAAACAGGTGTATCCATACCAAGTCTTAAAGATAGTAAGAGTGCCGTGTGTTGGGCCACATCTTTGAAAAGGGGTTTCTGGTTTATGGGACCTTGTTATTAAACTGGAACAGTTAAAGGGGGGAATTTATTAGGGATGATACATAGATTACTGTAGCTGTGTGGGGTATTTATGTTTGTAGTTGATAAAAATGCTTACTGGGGTGTTTATAATAATGTTAACTAAATTTGTAGAATAAATTGTTTTTGATGAAAAGTGCTTAAGGCCTCTGTTGAATAACACCTGAAAGGCAGGCCCTTGTGCTCATCGTAACTAAAATCGATAAACAGTCGTAGGTCAGGTGAACTCCATGATATATTTAGGAGTTTTCTAACCCTGGCCCATAACAATATGAACATCTAAGGAAGCTCACTGGAAAGGATGTTCCGTGGTATTGAAGCACAGATCAAGAAGCAGATTGCACTTGTATCAAACAACTAGTGATGCAAATGCCAATCCGGAGGTACTACGCTGTCAACGGTGAAGTCACCCTACAGTGTGATGTTAGCGCGACAGGATTTGGAGAAACCTTGCAACAATTGCAACCACTTGCATTTGCATCCAGTGTGTTAATGCAAACTGAACAACGCTATGCACAGATTGAAAAAGAGTGCCTGGCTATTGTCTTTGCTTGTGAGCGTTTTAATCAGTCCTGTTTGGGAGAAACATCATGACAGTAGAGTCTGACCATAAGCCACTGCAAAGCATCTTTCTGAAACCACTGTCTGCTCCAAAGTGTCTTAAAAGGATGTTAATTCATTTACAGAGATGTATTTGAAAGTGAAGGAGAAGAAGGAAGTAGATATAGATCGACAACATGCTGTCGAGAGCTGCACTCCCTATGAAGGAAGTTGATGATGCTAGTCAAGAGTGCAAATTCTTCCAGACTCAATGAGGAACAACAGCACAACATGCTCTGGAAGTTATCAACCCAGCAGAGACATTGGCGAAAATCTTCCTGTCTTACACGTTGCAGAATCGCCGTGGATGGGATGGAGAATTTGACAGACAAGCTAAAGTCCATTAACCTCAGGCAGGAATGTCCAGTCATGGATCAGGCGTGTCTTAAAAATCCTGCCCATTGAATCAGGTGGACAAGCATCTTGCTCAGACCAAGCAAAGGACACAATGAGACGCATCTCTCCAAGTGCTGCAGGTATTAATAATGATAGGATGGGTTGAAGCCATTTAGTTTTGTTTCTGTTTCTGCTCAATTGTAATTGTGGATAAACATACACTTGCTGAATCCCCTAATAAACAAGTATTTATTAATAATGGATAAGTATATGATTTAGTAGGATGGACTAAAGGATACTCCCCAATGAGGTGGAGCTGACAGGCTCTTCCTATGAAGGGTCTTCACTGACCGGGCTCAGGGTCCGTCTTGCAAGCTGATCCTCTTGCATGTTTCTGCTTCTTCCTCTCCGATGAGATGTCACCTTCTGTAGCTGATACTGCTTCCCATCTTGAATGTTCCAAGCCTTTTGTGTCTCTTTATCCCTTTTGCCTCTGCCCTAGCCCTTTTTGGTCAACAAGTCTGGGTCTTAGGAGGGTCTAGAGAATACATAGATCTCTACAATGTAGAAGGAGGCCATTTGGCCTACTGTGTCTGTGTTGACCCTCTGAAAGAGCACATTACCTGTGCCCAATCCCCCCCCCCACCCCCTATCGCCATAACCTCACGTAACCTGCACGTCTTTTGACTGGAAGAGGAAACCAGAGCACCCGGAGGAAACCTACGCAGACATGGAGAGAACATGTCCCACACAGCAGTCGCCCAAGGCTGGAATCGAACCTTGTTCCCTGGCGCTGTGAGGCAGCAGTACTGACCACTGTGCTACTGTGTCAGTGCAGATTTAATGGGCTGAATGGCATCCTTCTGCACAGTACGTATTCTATGGATTCCATGTGCACAAGGCCATTTTAGAGTGGCGAAACACACCTATTGAAGGCATGGAAAGTAGCATGGTCCAGTGACTAATGTCATGCTGTACCAATTCCTCCAAAAGCTAAAAAATTACTAAAGCCAGAAATTGTAACAGGAGGATGACAAAATCAAGTGAAGCAACAGAAAACTAAATTTCACTTTGATAAAGCTGCCAAATCACTGCCAGAGCTGAGAGTTGGAGAGATGGTCAGGGTGCAAATATTCAATGCTCTCAACAAAAGTGAGCCCGCTTGGCAACTTGGGATCTGTGTGGAGAAGTTGTCACCTTGATCATAATCATAGAATCATAGAATTTACAGTGCAGAAGGAGGTCATTCGCCCATCGAGTCTGCACCAACTCTTGGAAAGAGCACCCTACTTAAGCCCACACCTCCACTCTATCCCTGTAACCCAGGAACCCCATCTAACCTAAGGGCAATTTAGCATGGCCAATCAACCTAACCTGCACATCTTTCGACTGTGGGAGAAAACCGGAGCACCCGGAGGAAACCCACGCAGATTCGGGGAGAACATGCAGACTCTGCACAGACAGTTACCCAAGCGGGAATCGAACCTGGGACCCTGGCGCTGTGAAGCTATAATGCAAACCACTATGCTACCGTGCTGCCCTAATGATGAAATTGAATGACCAATTATATCGTCATTACCACAGAAGCTGCTCCTCCACAGCAGATAGCTGATGAAGAAGATGCAAATTCACCAACTCCACAAGGAACTGAATGACCAGCAGCCCCAGAGGTTAATTACTCCCAAACAAAGGCAACGGAGCAGCAGCAATAGCAATTAACACAGCAACAACACTCACCACACATCGCAATTTGTCGGAAAAACAACATCACCCAGGAACAAGTGAACACCAGACAGCCAGCCCTAACCTGCACAGGTACCTTTAGAAGACCTGAACTCTTTAAAGATTGGGTGGAATGTGTTTGTGAGGACAGTCAAAATTGGGAAAGACTAGAATAAACAATTTTCTGTATATGTGTGATGATTTTCAATGTAGATCATTATGTGCGTGACTTGCAGCTGCAAATGATCATCATAGATCATCATAGAGTTTACAGTGCAGATGGAGGCCATTCGGCCCATCGATTCTGCACCGGCTCTTGGAAAGAGCACCCTACCCAAGGTCAACACCTCCACCCTATCCCCATAACCCAGTAACCCCACCCAACTAAGGGCAATTTTGGACACTAAGGGCAATTTATCATGGCCAATCCACCTAACCTGCACATCTTTGGACTGTGGGAGGAAACCGGAGCACCCGGAGGAAACCCACGCACACACGGGGAGGATGTGCAGACTCCGCACAGACAGTGACCCAAGCCGGAATCGAACCTGGTACCCTGGAGCTGTGAAGCAATTGTGCTATCCACAATGCTACTGTGCTGCCCGTTAATCATAATCCAATTCCCTCTCGAATGCTTCAATTGAACCTGTCTCCACCACACTCTCAGACACTGCAACACATATCTTAGCCACTCTCTGCATGAAAAACTTTCTCCTCTGATCTCCATTGCTTCTTTTGGCTTGTACCTTAAATCTGTGTCGATTCTCAATTCTTCCACCAGTGGGAAGAGGATTTCCCGATCTACTCTGTTCAAACTCCTCATGGTCTATCAAACCTTCTCTCAATCTTCTCTTCTCCAAGGAAAACGGTCCGAACTTCTCCAATCCAACCAAGTTTCTCATCACTAGAACCACTCTTATGAATCGTTTCAGCACTCTCTCTAATGCTTTCAAATCTTTCCTAAAATGTGGCACCCAGAACTGGACATAATACTCCAGTTGAGGTTGAAACAGTGTTTGGTACAATTTGTGGATAGACAGATTTATGCATTGTATTATTTACAGTTGCTTATATTTGAGCAATTCACGTTAAACACACTTTGAAACAAAACTTATACATCAAATAGCAAGCACCGCAAAATTAATAGTGTGTTTTTTTTTTCTTTTTATGGAAGGGGACATGTTTGGAGGAGTGTTTTTGTTCATTGTGGCTTGCCATAGTTATGTTTCCTCTGATGCCATCTTTAATGTATGAAGGCTTGGGGGCAGAAGCCGTTTGATCCACCATATGGAACAGAGAGTTTCACATTCTCACCATGTGGAACAGTAATTAGCAAAATCCCAGAATTTAAAGCCATGGAAGGGTAACGTTCACTGATTTTTCTTGGCCTTTATTGTTCTTGTGTCTAATTCCACATGTTGTACATTTGCCTGTGCCAGGTTTACATCAGCCATTACAATCCACACTTGCCCTTGTCCTGGTGGGCACCCATGTGGACCGGAATTGTGTATATGAGTGGCAATATTGCAGAATTTGCACTCATGACTCAAACGCACCCAGTACCAGCCAAGAACAGAATATTTTGTCAGGAAGCAGAAAAAACACGCTGCCTACTCATTTCATTAGTGGTGATGTGCAGAATTTTGTATCAATGTTTCTGCATATACAAACAATGGCATAGAGAATTTAATCTTTAGTGGAGGAAATGAAGAGGGCCAAAATCTGTCTTTATCACTGCTACTTTCTGTAGCAATGGTGATATTTAAAAAATCTGTACATACATATGTGAATTTTTTTGTGTGTTAAACAAATTTCACAACTAGATAGAACCACAGACAAATGTAAAAAAGGGCAGCTGTCTCATTAAATCTGTTCTAGCGGTTGCTGGGAACAAATTGTATTGCAAATTCATGGGACAAGTCACAGATGTCAATTGCCTGATTGACCAACACAAATTCAACAGTTTAACTTTACAGAGTCCATTTTGCAATGATGCCCAAGTGATGGGTGGTGGGGGCATCTCATGCCAAACATTCAAAATCAGGAATTGTTGGAAGTGTGCACATGGATTCTAGATTACATACAACTAGAAAATCACTGAATTTTACAGCACAGGATGCGCCATTCAATCCATCGCACCTGTGCCAGTTCTTTGAAAAAGCTGTCCATTTAGTTATGTTCATATGATTTAGCAATAGTTGTTGGCCTAAGATGTGAGTGACAAGCACAATGCATAAAGGCTTAGAGGATCCATGGCTGTTCTCTGTCTTCCATGGTAACGCGAGAAAGATGCCAATATATCCTGAGTCCATGGCCATAAGTGAACATTTTCAGTCACACACAGTTTTTCTGTGGGACCTCCCACTAGGACACAGAGAATCCATGTGGACAAAGCATAAAAAACACGGTTCGGTTATCTATCATCACATGAGGATGTTTCAAGTCCAGCTGACTTTAAACAACTTCCAAGTTTCTACAGTTGCAATTATTTGATGTATGTTTTTACCAAGCCGGAACAGAACAGGCTTGGTAAAAGATAGAAACATAGAAAATAGGAGCAGGAATAGGCCATTCGTCCCTTCAAGCCTGCTCCACCATTCATTATGCTCATGGCTGACCATCTAACTCAGTAGTCTGTTCCCGCTTTCCCCCTCATATCCTTTGATTCCTTCATCCCCAAGAGCTATATCTAACTCCTTCTTGAAAACATAGATGGTGGGATTCTCTTCTGGTGGAAACGCAGACACAGGGAGAACATGCAGACTCCATGCAGACAATGACCCAAGCCGGGAATCGAGCCTGGAACCCTGGAGCTGTGAAGCAACAGTGCTAACCACTGTGCTACCATGCCGCCCATTATGGAGGATAAATGGGTGATGGAGGGGAAGGGAGAATATGAGGAGTTTGGCGATGGCATGGGATGTATTGGGGGGGGGCATGGAGAAGGTATGGGGAACATGAATGAGCATAGAGAGGACACGGGAGGGGGGCGTATCGGGATGAGGGTTAGAGGGCCTGACATTCATCATTACAACTGGGCCGTGAACCGAATTTGGCATTTTGACCTGCTGATCTCTCCATCCCTTCCCCTGTCGCCACCTTGGGTCTGCCAACTTCCCGGAAATGCTGCCCCGCTTTCAAACTCACCATGGGAGAGGGTGTAGTATTCCACCCAATATCTCAGTAGGCTGTTGCCATTATCTCTCAAGGTATAAAGGACAATGGTTAAAGCATCCATGTTGGTTCTACTGTGTGCTTTGGAGGCCTCTCTGTTAGGGAAGATCGATGTCCTTGAACAATGAATAATGAAAACATTCTCGCACATGAATATCATATAAATTCACAACATCGGAGCATGTAACATCGAAACTGAATCAATCTCTCTTGATTCTTTCAAAGTTTATATGTTCCTATACAATTTACAAAGTAAGGAGGTGCCAGAACTCATTTAACCTTTATTACCACTGTAATCTCATTGTTTCCTAGTCCATTCCAAGATGAATATGATGTTAGCATGAACCACTTTATCGTGTGCCATAATAATCTTGATTATAAACATCGAACATACAATGCAGAAGGAGGCCATTCGGCCCAGCGAGTCTGCACCAACCCACTTAAGCCCTCACTTCCACCCTATCCCTGTAACCCAATAACCCCTCCTAACCTTTTTGGACATAAGGGCAATTTAACATGGCCAATCCACCTAACCTGCACGTCTTTGGACTGTGGGAGGAAACCAGAGCACCCGGAAGAAACCCATGCAGACTCGGGGAGAACGTGCAGACTCCGCACAGACAGTGACCCAGCAGGGAATCGAACCTGGGACCCTGGCGCTGTGAAGCCACAGTGCTATCCACTTGTGCTACCGTGCTGCCCAAAGGCATCATACATTTAACTGAATCATCATAATGTATGCCATGTTTCATTTAAATTTCTGGGAATCTGCTGACATTGGATGGCTGATAGAGATAAATAAGCACAGTGCTTCTGCAAACTATGACTAAAGTGTTATCCCCTACTTTAATCTAGCACAGTTGACATTTCACAAGCAATCTTCAGTGGAATGTTTTTTTTCTGTTTTAGATTGAATTGTGACTAAACATGACCATAAAAAGTGATGGGTTCTCAACTATGATACACACAATTTTAAAAAGATGATATACAAATAGTTGTTTGGCAGTATAGAACTTGAGTATTACTGAAAAAAGACATTTTGTCAAAACTTTGCATCTTGCACTTAACAGGACCATCGAAGAATACCAATGTCAGGGGAAACAACAACTTTATACTGTATAGGAACAGAGTGTTCTTTAGTTGGCAAGTGGACTCTGATTAGTAGAGATGTTGCCATGAGAATGTGCCAGTAATAATGACTTTCAGTAACTGCCAAGCATTGTTTGAAAATTTAAACCAGGAAACTTGACACTGGTCAAGGAATTGCCCTGAGGAATAAACCAGTGAATGGCTATCGCTTATTTTGTTTAACTGACACTGGCTCAATGTGTGTACATGTTCTTTCTGTGTGCAAAGAACAGGGCATTGTGTTCCTGGACAAACGTTGAGAGCCTGACTGACAATCTTGAATTGGTTGTCAGTGTAATTTATAGCATACAGGATTATTTAGTAAATGTTGTCCAATCGCAGATGATATAAGGTTAAACTGTTATTGCATACACTGGATCTAAGAAGGGTTAATAAAGTTATATAAAATATATAATTCATGAAGTAAATCTCCAAGCATGCAAGAGCATGCATACGTTCGGTCATAAGAAAGAACCATTATTTAATGCATGACAGGCATGCATATCCAAAAGATCTGTAATCATCTAGATTTGAATGAAATTGGATTTAATATTCCATTAATATTAATAGTCTTAATGACATTCTGGACAAACAGTTGATTCGGATTCACATTTTCATTTTTCATAATGCATTGAAATCCATCAAAGGTCTGCCTTTCTGGCATCAAATTATTGATGGGCCATGTTACAATCTATTAATGATGTGGAGATGCTGGCGTTGGACTGGGGTGAGCACAGTAAGAAGTCTTACAACACCAGGTTAAAGTCCAACAGGTTTGTTTCGAATCACTAGCTTTCGGAGCGCTGCTCCTTCACCTGAGGAAGGAGCATGCTCCGAAAGCTAGTGATTCGAAACAAACCTGTTGGACTTTAACCTGGTGTTGTAAGACTTCTTATAATCTATTAATAACAATCTCTGTTTTTTTTCTATTATGTTTCAGAGAATATTGGCACAAAATATGCCACGATTTTTTGGATGGTGAAGTTTCTCTTCCCGCCATCTGAGGAGTTGGTAACGAATACGTTGCCACCGATACTTGCTGCACCGCAGTTATTCAATGCCCCAAGCAACGTTAATAGGCTGGAGGTGGGAACTCTGCCCCTAATAGGAGGAAGTCTCACCTCATAGAGTTACAGCTCCCAAGTCCCAGCAGTGCCAAAAGCTGCAGTGGACAGGAATGGGACAGCAAGCAGCCCCCAGAGCCTAAGTTCTGAGAGTCCGGGACTGGTTTAAGTTTTGAGGTTCTCAAGGCAAGGAGAAGAGGGGAGGCCTGGGGGCAGTGGGCAGGGTGGAGTAGAGATGTTGGTGGAGAGGCAAGGGAGGAGAGAGTATCGGCAGTGACTAGACCTTTTGGGGGCTGGTGCCCGATGTTAAAAGGAGGCTGTTGATAGAGACAGTCCCCCCTTCCCACCTGAAGCATGAACTCCCTTTTTGGATGGCCCAACCCATCACCTACAAACCTGCTGGTGGGTGAATGTAAATATCTGCCCATGAATTCAGAAAATACATTTTCCTCAGGATTTTCTGACCATATATTAAAAGATTAAAGATGAACACAACGTTCTGAGAGATCTAATGATACTTCTTACAGGTAAAACACCAGACATATTGACAAAGATGTACAGTTGAGCATTCGTACCACAATCATACTTCCACATCAGTGTTTGATCATTACAATGCTGCAAAATAGGTAGTGTGCAGTTGTCCTATCGCACCTATATGGAGGAAAGTGTAGGTAGGTTTTACACATGTATCTTCAAATGCTTGCAGAGAATGTGATCTACTGATATGTTGTACTGCCCATCTACTTTCTAGTGACTAGAAAGAGCTGGGCAGTCGGCAATTTTCAATCAGTAAGCATGTACTGTAAACTTGTACTGCCAAGCCTGGTCAAAAAAGTAAATGAAAGGCAGATTGCACACAGCAGAGCTTGTATGAGGAACATCAATGTGATTATTTAAAGATTTGCTCAGCCTTATCAGTGTTGTGCTGGCTGAAGCACAAAGAAAACTGTGGTGTATCATTGGCTTGAAAAATGAGAATGGCAGCCACAGTTTGATGAACTGAACTTTGTCTAAATCATTTATTGCCTGAGTACCAGTTTTGAAGAAGTTTCATTATTTTGAAGGGACTAAAAAGGTACAAGAAAGGCATGCAAAATGGTGAAGGAGAAGGATGGTGGAGTGCCTATCAACTTCCTACATCTACGTCTGGTATTTTACCTGAATGAAGTGTCATTAGATCTCTCAGAACGTTGCACCCCAATAATGGGGAAGGTGGAGGACAACCCTCTCATCCAGAGACCAGTTGTATCATTCAACTGGCCAATTAAGCGCCTTTTGCTGTTTACCAGCAGTACGAGACCCTCCACTGCTTGGTGAATACTGCCTGGTGGACCATGGTGGCCTCCCTTCTAGCATGCTAATCGGGAACTTTATGGCCCATGGAGGAGCCTCACAGCAGCAATGGACATCCTAGCGGCAAGATCTGCCTTTACCTATCATCCCCACCCAGGCCTGCCGGACTGGCCCCAGGAATCCCCACAGAGTCAGAGTTGTTATAGAATAATTCGGCCTCATTCACCTACTGAGAACAGCATCCTTTACTGCATCTCTCAGTTGGATGTGGCCCCAGAAGTAACTACCACTCTTGGTAGCGCTGCTGAGGCTAAAGAGTTGCAGGTCCTCTGGGAACTCTGATGACAGCTCATCAGCTGCACAGTGGGCCTAAAATTCAGCTTTCGGTTCCTCAAACTACTGAGTTGCCATTATTTCTTGACCTTCATCATGCAAAGAACCTATGGGGCAAGGAAAGGACATTGGTTGTAAAGCATCCTTGAGGAAATGCACATAATCACAGCATTATGATCTACGAAGCAAATTCTTGGTAGGAGGAAAGTGGGATGTTCAGGAGGAATGTTTGGGAACACTGTGAAAGCAAGCAGAATAATTGCTGTCACTATGCCTAGAAGCTCAGTTTCCCAGTATTCTTTATAGTTTCTTTGGGGAACAGAACAACGGGTTTGTAGGGAGGTCAATGGTTCCAGAAACCTACCTGTCTAGATTATGTTCCAGTGATTATTTTCAAACTTGGCTTGTAAGCAGAACACAGTGAAGAATATTACAGGAATACATCCCAAGCCACAATGCCTATTTGCAGGGCATGACTCTGAATTTCAGGTTCCAGTATTGAGTTGAAAGACAATTTGCAAGTAAACTTGCAAAGCTTCAGCATGTCCTGAATCTTGCTGTCGGTGCCAGACAATCTCTACATTTATTCCCAAATCCACTCGACTTGGAAGACCGTTGATCTGAACAAACATCTCATTCCAGGAAGCTTTACGATAAACTGCCCTCTGTTCAGGTTGAATCACACCGTATTGCAGCACTACCCAAGTATGGTAGCCAAGGTTTCATTTGTGAAGTGGTCAGTTCTCTTCACGTTACTTTCAGCAGTTTTTGCTGCTTCTCATTGAAAATAATGCATTCCCTTTAGAGTCAAATATAATTCCTTTAACTGTAACTCGCTGTGGGCCTGGAGGGTCGCTTGACACGGGCCGGGGGCTGCCCCAAGAAAGGATATTATTGATTGGAGGGGGCGGGGTTCCCTCCGACCAGGCTGGTCACATGGAATGTGAGAGGGCTGAATGGGTCAGTCAAATGCTCACTTGAGGAGCTTGAAGGCAGATGCATTTTTTTTACACAAAACGTATCTGATCAGATAAGGTTAAGGAAAGGGTGGGTAGGGCAGGCCTTTCACTCGGGGTTGGACATGAAGACGAGGGGGGGGGGCGGGTAGCGGGTGCTGGTAAGCAAGCGTGTGGCGTTCGAGGGTGGGAACATTGTGGCATATTCAGGGGGGAGGTTTGTGATGGTGAGTGAGAAGCTGCAGGGGATGCTGGTGGTTTTGGTTAATGTTTATGTCCCAAACTGGGACGATGTGGAGTTTACGAGGCGGGCGGTGGGGAAGATCCAAGATCTGGACTCGCACCGGTTGACTTTAACATGGTCATTGAACCAGATTTGGACCGGTTGAACCCGAGATCAGGGAGGGTGTCGGCATTGGCGAAGGAGCTGAAGGGGTTCATGAAGTTCTTGGGGGAGGGGGAGGTGGATGGATCTGTGGAGGTTTGGGAGGCCGAGGGTGAAGGGGTTCTCGTACTTCTCCCATGTACACCGGGTGTATTCTCGGATTGATTTTTTTCATGGCGGACATGGCGCTGCTGGCGGGGGGTCGTCGACTCGAGGTCTTGGTTTCGGACCACACACCGCACTGGGTAGGTTTGCGAGTGGACCAGGGGGTGAGGGTCATAGTGCCCGCAGTGGAGGTTGGAAGTGGGGCCACTGGCGGTTGAGGAGATGTGCGAGCGGGTGAGGGCTGCCATCAGGGGTTATGTGGAACTGAGTGATACAGATGAGGTCTCGGCCACAATGCTATGGGAGGCGCTTAAGGCAGTGGTAAAGGGGGAGTTTCATCTCGATGTGGGTGCTTAAGGAGAAAGAGGAACGAACAGAGATGGCAAGGCTGGTGGATAAGATTCTGCGTGTGGATCGGAGGTATTTGGAGGCCCCAGAGGCAGTGTTGCTGAAGGAGAGGCAGTAGCTCGAGATGGAGTTTGGGCTGGTGTCCACGGGGAAGGCAGTAGGGCAGCTGCGGAGGGCCAAAGGGACAGTGTATGAGTACAGGGAGAAGGCTAGTAGGATACTGACTCACCAACTTAGGAAGCAGGAGGTGGTGAGGGAGATGGGAAGGGTGAAGGCCGGGATGGGAAGTATGGCACTGGACCTGGTGGGGGTGAATGGGGTATTCGAGGAGCTTTACAGGAGGCTTTAAGAATCAGAGCCCCTGAATACGTCAGTTTCTGGATGGGTTGGAGTTCCCCAAGGTGGAGGAGGAACACATGGAGGAGCTGGATGCCCCCACTGGGCTGGCGGAGATGATGGAGAGTTTGGGGCAGTGCAGGCAGGGAAGTCCCCGGGCCCGGATGATTTCCCTGTGGAATTTTATAAGAAGTTTGGGGGGGACCTGGGGCCTTTGCTGGTAAGGGCATATAATGAGGTGAGGGAAAAGGGGGAGCCCCCCCCTAAATTATCGCATGCGTCCATATCCCTAATATTGAAGAAAGATGAAGATCCGGAGCACTGTGGGTCATACTGCCCGATATTGTTATTAAATGTGGATGCTAAGTTGCTGGCGAAGATTCTGGCCTCACGTATCACTGTGTGCCGGGGTGATAGAGGAAGTCCAAACAGGGTTTGTAAAGGGGAGGCAATTGTCGGCGAATGTTAGGAGACTATTAAACGTGATCATGATGCCCCAGAGGGACAGGACGTGAAGGTGTAGCGGCAATGGATGCAGAGAAGGCTTTCGATCGGGTGGTGTGTGAGTATCTGGGGAAGAGTTAGGATGGTTTCAGTTCGGGCACGGGTTTGTGGACTGGGTCCAGCTGTTGTACAGAGCGCCGGTAGCGAGCTTGTGGACAAATCGGGTGAGTTCGGGGTACATCTGCTTACACCGTGGGACAAGGCGGGATGCCCACTCTCCCCGTTGCTTTTTCCTTGGCAATAGAGCCATTGGCAATGCCGTTTAGAACAGGCATTGTCAAACTCGGGGGCACGGCCCGCGGGTGGGTCGCAGGCGGGTGTTGGGAGGGTCGCAGAGCTGTCTGTCGCGGCGCTCCCGATCGCGCAAATCTGTGCGCAACAGCCGCAGCAGCCGGCTGTTAACGCCGGCTGCAAGCGGCCTTCAAAATGGCTGCGAACATGTAAAAAAAATGCAGCCGCACTGCGCATGGATGCCAGATCATCAGCGTGCATGCACAAAACTGCATGCGCAGTGCGGCTGCTTTTTTAAAAAACGGTCGCAGCTTTTTGTTTCACAAGTTCAGGGGTTTTTATTCATTTATTTTATTCATTTAATTTTTATTTTTTTCATTTATTTTATTAATTTTTTTTTTACAAGTTTGGGGGGGATTTTATTTGATAAAAGTTTTACAGGAAACAAATGCAGAACTTTGGCCAGATGGAGACTCCATACATTCCGACACCGGAAGGCTTCACCTTCATCCAACCGGTTCCATTGGAGGAGCGTGTATGAGGGCCAAAGGGACCCAAAACCATTTCCTCCATTTTTGTCAGCAGCAAACAAGGTAAGAGAAAATGGTGGGTCACACAGGTCGGCCAGCGTGGGTCGCGAAGGTCGGTTGGATTGGGCTCCGAAGGGTGGCCGGTTGGTAAAAATGGGTCCCCGAAAAAAAAGTTTGAAGAACACTGGTTCAGAACGTTGAGGAGTTGGAGAGGGATTGTGCGGGGCTGGGGGCGGCGTTGAGCACAGGGTCTCCCTGTATGCAGACGACCTGTTGCTGTATATTTTGGACCCAATGGAGGGTATTGGGGGAATCATGAGTATCCTGGAGGAGTTTGGCCGGTTTTGTGCATACAAGATAAATATGGGGAAGAATGAAGTGTTCCCGATCGAGGCCAGTGGCAGGAGAGGAGGTTAGGAGATCTGCCGTTTAAGGTGGTGGAGACGAGCTTCAAGTATCTGGGCAACCAAGTGGCGCGGGGTTGTGCACAGCTGCATAAGCTAAACCTGGCTCGGTGGAGCAGATGAAGGGAGATTTTAAGATGTGGGATGTGTTGCCCCTGTCGCTGGCGGGGCGGGTGCAGACAGTGAAAAAGACAATGCTGCCGAGATTCTTATTTGTCTTTCAGTATCTCCCAATCTTGTCCCAAAGTCATTTTTTAAGAAAGTCAGTGCTTTGATTTTAGGGTTTGTGTGGGCAGAGAAAATTCCGCGGGTCAAGAAGGTGTTGTTGGAGCTGGGGGCAAGGTGGCGGGGGGGGGGGGGGGGGGGGGGGGGGACGACGACCAAATATAATGAATTATTACTGGGCAGCTAATGTAGCTATGGTTAGGAAGTGGGTAGTGGGGGAGGGGTCGGCGTGGGGACGGATGGAGGCGGCCTCTTGTAGGGGAACGAGTTTAGGAGCACTGTTAATGGCGCCTCTGCCATTCTCACTGGCCAGGTACTCCACAAGCCCAATGGTGGAGGAGGCCCTGAGGATATGGGGGCAGTGGTGGCAGCACCTGAGGTTGGAAGGTACCTCGGTGTGGGCACCAATTTGCGACAATCACAGGTTTCCACCGGGGGTGGGGGGGAGCGCTGGACGTAAGGTTTTGGGAGTGACGACAGGCAGGGATCGAGCGGTTTGGGGACCTGTTTGTGGGGAGTAGCTTTGCGAGCTTAGAGGACCTGCAGGAGGAATATGAGCTGCCCAGTGGGAATGGGTTTAGATGCTTACAGGTTCTGGATTTTGTGAGGAGGCAGGTGCTGTCCTTTCCCAGCTTGCTGCCCTTGGGATTGCAGGATAAGGTGCTATCGAGGGAAGGACTGGGTGGGGGTAAGGTGTCTGAGATTTATGAGGAGCTAATGAACTGGGAGGGAGGCCTGATAGGAGAAGTCAAATGGAAATGGGAGGTTGAACTGGGGGGGGGGGGGGGGGGGAGGGGGAATGGAGGCCGGGATGTGGATGGGAAGCACGGTAGCATAGTGGTTAGCACAGTTGCTTCACAGCTCCAGGCTCCCAGGTTCGATTCCCGGCTTGGGTCACTGTCTGTACGGAGTCTGCACGTTCTCCCCGTGTCTGCAAGGGTTTCCTCCGGGTGCTCCGGTTTCCTCCCACAGTCCAAAGATGTACGGGTTAGGTGGATTGGCCATGCTAAATTGCCCTTTGTGTCCCAAAAAGGTTAAGTGGTGGGTCCCTGGGTTATAGGGCTAGGGTAGAGACGTGGGCTTGAGTAGGGTGCTCTTGTCAGGGCCGGTGCGGACTCGATGGGCTGAATGGCCTCCTTCTGCACTGTAAATTCTGTGATTCTGAGGAGGCCCTGAGGAGGGTGAATTCATCCTCTTCTTAGCCTTATCCAGTTCAAGATATTTCATAAGGTGCCAATGAAAGTGACTAGGATGAGTAGGTTTTTTGAGGGTGGTGCGTGGGGAGGCCCGCAAATCATGTTCACCTCAGTCCCAGGAGATCGCCACAAGAGTACCTCAGTGTGATGTCCTGGGCTCAACCATCTTAAATTGCTTCATTATGACCTGTCTTCCATCATAAGGTCAGAAGTAAGGAAATTTGCTGATGATTGCAACAGTGTTTTAGTGCCATTCACAACTCTTCATAACCAAAGTAGTCTGTACCTGCATACAGCAAGACATGGACAACATTCAGGCTTGGGCTGATAAGTGGCAAGTAGCATTCATGCCACACAAGTGCTAGGCAATGAACATTTCCAACAAGAGAGAATCTAACCAACTCCCCTTGACTCTGAATGGTTTTACTATCATTGAATCACCCACCATCGACATCCTGGGGGTTACTCCTTACCAGAAACCTAACTGGATCAACCATACTGTTGACTACAAGAGCAGGTCAGAGATTGAGAATTTTGAAAGAAAAATAGATTTGCATTTATAAAGTGCTTTTCATGACTTTTTAAATGCTTTACAGACACATTTGAAGTGCAATCTCTATTGGAATGTTGCAAATACGGCAGCTCGTTGGTGCAAGCAAGCTCCCACAAACAGCGGTCTGATAATGACTGGATGAGCTGTTTTTGAGTTGTTGATTGAGGGATAAATATTGGCCAGGATACTTCCCTGATAACAGGTAACTCCCCTGCTCTTCTTGAAAATAATGCCATGAGATATTTTCCATCCCTCGAGCCGGGGGGTGGGGCCTCAGTTTAACATCTCAACCAAATGGTGGCAGTGCTGTAGTCCTTCGCTAATGCTTTGATTTTTATGTTCAAGCTATGGAATAGGATTTGAATCCGAAATCATGTGACTCAGAGGCACGTGTGTCACCAACTGAGACGCAGCTCAGTAACTCAGTGCTTGACTCACCAAAGCCTGTCCACCATCTACAAGGCACAAAATTGGGAGTGTGATACTCTCCATTTGCCTAGATACATGCTGTCCAATACCATTCAAGAAGATCAAACCACCCACAACAAAGCAGCTCGTTTGATTGGCATCCCATCCACCATCTTAAACAATCACTTCCTCCACCACTAGGGCACAGTGGCAGCAACTCACCAGGGCATTTTGACAGCACCATCAAAACGTGTGACCTCTACCCCCTAGAAGAATTAAGGGCAGCAAACGCATGAGAACATCACCACTTGCACATTTCCCTCAAAGTCATACACCATCCTAATGTGGAACCATAATACGGTTCTTTCACTGTGATTAAACATCCTGGAACTTCCTCCCTAAAGACTCACCTGATAAAGGAGCAGTGCTCTGAAAGCTAATGATTCCAAACAAACCTGTTGGACTTTAACCTGGTGTTGTAAGACTTCTTATTGTGGCCACCCCAATCCAACGCTGGCATCTCCACATCATTCCTCCCTAAAGGCACTGAATGTACCTACACCACACAGACTGCAGTGGTTCAAGAAGGCTGCTCGCCACCACTTTGCCAAGGACAATAAGAGATGGACAATACATTACCATAAGCACTCACATTCCATGAATGAATTGTAAAAAATGTAATTGCCTAAAACTCTGTTCTTTGGAAGCACAATCTCAAATGCAAACAGAAAAGAGTCAGTCCCTGACTCCTGGGCATGCAGCTGTTGAGCCAGCTGTCAAATGCTAAAAGTGAGAGCGCTATCATTGATTTGCAACACAGAGAAATAAGCCATGAATTTATTATTTTGAAGATTGAAATTGTAACAAAATATTTACCATCATGATCTCCAGAGAATATTGCATTGGCCTCACTAATAAATTAATAGAAGAATAGATTAGAGGCATCAATATACAGCAGAGAACAGTTCATAGAAAATCTGTATTTGATGTGGATAGGCAGCCTCTGACAGTTTCTAATGGTAAATCAGCATGGGTATAGACAAGTCATAAAATAACAGCTGTAGTGGAGGCAGCAGCAGGGTCTCCAAAGTGGATAAAAAGATCATGGGCTGGATTCTCTGTTCTGGAGACTAAGTGCTGCTGCCGGAGTAGAATCGTGGGAATTCCTCGCTCCCAATATGAACACCAGCCAGGAGAAATTCAAGTCAAACAAATGGGCTAGCTCACAGCCCACATGCAGCCTGCACAATTCCCAACCCCGCTACGGCTGATTCACTGGGATCGGGATTCTCTTCCCAGTCTGACAAGCTGGAGCATCTTTTAAGTGCACCACTCACCACAGACTGTCTTCCAGGCAAGAAGATGGCTGCTAAAAGACCTGCTGCCAAGGTTCCTGGAGTTGGAGATCGACCGGATGCTGGATGCCATTCAAGAGAGGAGGGACACCCTCTTTCTCAGGGTGGGGAGGAGACTCAAGCCTGCCCTTCTGAACAAGGCCTGGGATGAAGTGGCGGACGCTGTCAGTGCTGCCAGCCTCACCAGGAGGACAGGCACGCAATGCTGTAAGAGGATGAACAGCTTCCTGAGAGCAGCTCGGTTGAGTAACCACCTCTGTACCCCTGGTATTATTAATCTGATTCCTCACTCCTCACATCTGCCCCAATCCTCTGGAGGCCAACAACACCCCATCTGCCTGCATCTCCCTTAGAACCCACCCTTAATACATGTATTGTCCTCTTTGGCCAGGAGCCTTGCACACACACATGCCACTAGCTACAAACCCCCCTTAAAACATGCGTCCTAGTGTCTCACCATGTCCTTTCTGTGTCCCCAAGGATAATTGCCGGAAGCGCCAGAAGACAGGAGGGGGATTCCCAGATATGCGGGTCCAGGCCCCTACGAGGAAAGGGCCCAGCAACTCACCGGGAGGTCAATAGAGGGCAGTGGCTGCAATGGAGTTTGGCATGCGCCAATGCACCACAGCTGTCCCTATAGCAACTGAGTTACCCCTCTCCCACAGTCCTTCCCAAGATCTCAGCCCATGTCTTTTGTCTTGCAGGATTACCATCAGACGAGGCCGGGCAGTCCGGGGTCGCAGCCCCTCAGAACATCTCGGAGTACGACTCCAGGGAAAGACACCGATGTCTCGGCACCACTTTCAACTGCACCATCCATCATTTCAGAGACTATCAACTCGGTGGGTAATAGAACATAGAATATACAGTGCAGAAGGAGGCCATTCAGCCCTTCGGGTCTGCACCGACCCACTTAAGCCCTCACTTCCACCCTATCCCCTTAACCCAATAACCCCTCCTAACCTTTTTTGGACACTAAGGACAATTTACCATGGCCAATCCACCTAACCTGCACAACTTTGGACTGTGGGATGAAACCGGAGCACCCGGAGGAAACCCACGCAGACACGAGGAGAACGTGCAGACTCCACACAGTGATCCAGCGGGGAATCGAACATGGGACCCTGGCGCTGTGAAGCCACAGTGCTAGCCACTTGTGCTACCGTGCTGCCCGTAATATTAATGATCAGGCTCCTGGGTCACACTCTGGTGAGCACCACATATGCTGCAACACATCAAGTGGAGGCAGGGAGTCCTGAGAAAGCGCACGGTCAGAGAGCTGCCCGATCCTAGGAAACAGCTGCCGCTCAGACAGATGTGCTTCTGGAAAAGATGATGCCATCACTGGTGCAGAATCAGAGCCAGAATATACAGGAGGAGGTGTCAGTGACATTCCAGTGCCTGCAAATACAGCTGGGGCAGTCCAGCCACCTTCACGTGCAGGAGAAGATGCTGACAATGTGTGGCACCCTGGCTAAAACTGAAAGGGTGGCATCTACAGTAAAAAGCCTGTAGCAAGATGCCAGGGCCATCTGTCAGGATGTCCAAGGCTTGGGCACACTGTCCTACCCATGGCTGAGGCACAGGACAGGAGAGCCCAGTCGCAGGCAGACATGGACATTGCTGTGGCGCTCCAGAGCTTGCCCAATCACAAAGGGCCATGGCTGAGGGCATCGAGAGCAATGTCTGGGTGCTAACTGATCTTAGCCTGTCACAGAGGGACATGTCACAAGCACAGAGGGACCTGACAGTCCCAGAGGGACATGGCTCACTCGCTGAGGAACATGAGCCAGTCTCATGGCTCTGTAGCTGACGGTCCATGAGAAGGAATCATCATCACACATGCAGGGATTATCCGGGAAGTCCGTGATATGAAAATGAAATGAAATGAAAATTGCTTATTGTCACAAGTAGGCTTCAATGAAGTTACTATGAAAAGCCCCTAGTCGCCACATTCCGGCGCCTGTTCGGGGAGGCTGTTACGGGAGTTGAACCGTGCTGCTGGCCTGTCTTGGTCTGCTTTCAAAGCCAGTGATTTAGTCCTGTGCTAAACAGCCCCATATCTATACGATATGCTATCGTATAGATAGGAGTCAGTCTTTGTCAGACAATGACGAGCAGCAGAGCTCATCTCAAAGTGAGTCGTCATCATCCTCTTCTCTCCCGTGGACAAGACCCGCTGAGACTGCCAACCCAGGGTCAACATTCTTTGGTGATGATGGTATGACCCTCGGGGGGGTGGGGGGGGGGTAGCAACAGAGAATGTCAGCAAGATGACGATTCGAGTTGACCACCCAATATCACCAGGTTACATGGTCACCCTGAGTTATACTGCTGTACCACCCTCAACAGCCCCGCCCCCCTCCCCCATCCACCGCCCGGCCCCTTTGAGATGATGTAGGTTGCGCTGCACCCCTGTCCCTATCAGTGACTGGTACCCAGCCTGTGATGTATCCTCACCACCTGTCCCTGCCAACAGGGGTAATGTTAACGATAGGCTCTGTGGCCCATGACCTGTTTCTCCCAGTGTGGTCTGCTGTGGGTCTCCTCACTGGGTGGGCCTTGTGCTATCCCACCATGAGGGTGACAACTGGTTGTGTGGTGGAGACGTTCATACTGTCCAGCCATTTGTCCCTGTGCTAAGAGCCTGGTGTGAGGGAAGGTCCTACAGATGAGGGTGAGCGAGGGATGTGTGCATTTGCTGGGACCTTAACTGTGATGTTATTTGGAGCCTGGGTTTTACACACAGGTTGTGACAGGGAGCTGGTCAAGTTTCCTGGCCAATGACAGGATGGACGTGATCAGGAGTGTGATGGACAGGCAGGGTTTGGAGCTATCTTGTGATCGTCAGGGGTGGGCTAGCTGAGAGTGTCACTGATGAGGCTTATACTCTAAGAATGGCTTGTGTGTCAGGAAGGGTTCCAGCGGCCCCTGCTTCCACTGCTGTTGGGCTGCATTTCTCAGGAGTGCAGTGAGGAGTGCCAATGCCTGGTGTGCTGGCAATTGAGCATTGTCATGCCCATCCCCTTGATAGTACTGCTGGGGGGTGAGGGTTTCCAGATGGGCGGGCTGGGTGGATTTCCACATGACCAGAAACCCTCATGAGCATTTGCAGGATACTCTCAGCAGTCAGCCGTCTCAACAGCCAGGCGCCTGTAAGTTACAGCGAGGAGGTGGGTTTGAATTAATTTATGCAGTAATGGTGGTCTCAGCCAGGACACCCCCATCCTGAGGGGAGCACCCCCATCCCGAGGGGAACACTCCCACTCCACGCAGGTGCCAACAAGTCATTCCCTCCTACTCTCTGAGATCCAGGCATACACCCCCAGCAAGCCCGAAAAGTTTGAAACCTTTGCTTACCTCCTTGCTTGCCCCACTGGCAGATATTTTCACTAATTCAAACCCGCATGACTCTTGGGTGACAGGCTGGAGCATCATTAGTGCAAATGACAAATTTGCATCTTCCCGCGATCACGGGGCCCATCCTTTTTTTCGGCCAACACTCCATTCTCTGCCAGATCGGGAAAATCGTTACCAGCATCGGGTAATGGAGAATTCAGCCCCATACCTTGGTGAGTTTTTTTCTGTCTCTTTATTATCCATTTCTAAATATTGTATATTTCATATATTTTAATGATTAATTAATATATAAAATTATTGTTTTGTACTTGGAAATCTTCACCATTTTTGGCATTCAGCTTCAGGAAATGCATTAGTTCTTCTTGACCTACAGCTATAATTTCTTAAGAGAAGTTCTGATTCCCAAATTTGGTCAAATTCAGTCTAGGCACTGCTGCAAGACTTATCAACAGAATGGCTGGAGAGGTTGAATGCTCTTTTCCTTAATTGGTCGTTGATTTAAACATAAATGTTCCATGAACAGAAAGGGGTTTTATTCCCCGAAGCTGCACCCAGTCTGTGAACAACCAAACAGGTCAGTGCCAACTTATTTTTATTTTGCAATAACCATTTTGTCAGACATCTTTAAAGATGACAGGAAACAAGTATAAATCACTTCAGTCCTGGTTGAATCATTATAGTTGCCTTGATCAAAAGCAGAATGCTGGTACAAAGAAGCCCATGCAATCACCAGGATTATTGCTGAGCACACCATTGATATTTTGCAGTTGAGCTTCGGGTATCTTGGCATATTGGAGAGCCTTACAATACAGTAGTGAGCTAAGCATGGATAAAGTCAACCTGGAATCAAGGCCACTGGCCATGGGGATGTAGCACAGGAACATCGGTGCAGCCAGAAGGACTCGTGCACCAGCTGCACATTCAAGGTAAATTCAAGTGCTTGAGTACTTCTTTAAGGAATCCTTGTGTGACTAAAATAAGTGATCCAAAGTGTGGATTTAAATTTAATTTTACCAATCTCTCTGAAGACCCCCATTCCCAATTAATCTAGGGCTTATGGTGTCTGGAACCAGTTCTGCTTGTCGAGGTGCTAGTGCTGGTTCTACATTTATTAACTACCTTAATAATGATGATAATAAAAAGCAACTGTGGCTTTTGAAACAGCTGTGCAGGTGGTGGACCAGGAGAGAATAAAGCTGCCTACTGAATAAGGGCAATGGAATTTAGCGACTGCATTGTTGCTTATTTTATGGATGGGGTACTGGCTCATCAGCAGCAACTATTTTGAGTTGATGGTTTACACAACTTTTAAAGTACGTAAATTTGTACATGGGAAGAGGTGACATTGCATGTCGATAATATGCTGCAAACCAGGAGCTACATGAAGGAGTTCCAAAAAAGTTGAAAAGACATAAATTACGAGATCACAATATATTTTGTTCAGGGATAGCAAAATGCAGTTGTTATGCAAGAACTGGCAGCAATATGTCTTAAAAAAGAGAAAAATGGCTGAGACTATCATCTCAAAGCATGCCATATAAAAGTTTGTTCAGCTTTTATGAATGGATAAACTGCAAATATGGGAAGGTAATATGATAAAATTGGTGGAAACCAGGAAATCTTTCATTCCTCTCTGCTGATTGTAAATTGCAAAAAGAAATCATGACCAGTTAGGCCAAATAGTACACAAGATACTAAATACATGCAAAATATAATCTTGCCTGCCATAATATGTGTTGTTGTGAGCGTGATGTAACCCTGGTCATCTTTATATTAAAAAAATATGCACTGCACTCTTGGGAGGAGCTCATAGTTAATTGAATGAACAAGCAACACTTCCAAAATTTGATCGCAGGGGTGGAGGGAGCTCTGCTACTATTGAAGGATGTCTTTCTATGTTCTATGTTCTATGTCTTTATCTGGCAAGGATGTCTGAAAAGAGGACAGTAGGTCTGCAAAATCTTCAAAAGCAGGTAGGACTCTTTCCCACACCAATTCTCTACTACAGGCATGTCACACCTTTGCAATAACTGATGGTAGTGTTCCGGCAATATAGGAAGCTCAAAGTTAACCAGACAGTCTATTCACACAGCCACCTTCTAATATAAATGCAAGTTCCTTTTGTTCCGCTGCACTACTATCACTAGGTGAAGTGTGCTCTTGCTGACAACATGGGGTAATGCACCAAAAATGATAAAAAGTCTCATTATATCAATAGTGGCAAGCTTTGACTATGAATTTCCCACCCCTGTGCAGCACTTAAATCTGGGCCTCTCCAGTGCTGGAATTACAAATGGGAGGAGGTTTAGGGTAGGGCATCTGTAGTCCAGTTTTGTTGTGGTGTCAAGAGAAGTGCCCCTCACCCCCACCTCTGGCTTCACATCAAGATGAGCAAAATTGGAAAAATATCACCTTGGAAACACTTGTACAATTGGAAAAATGGGTCAGACTGAGTGGAAGCTTGCAGCTTGCCTCTGTAAGAACAGTATTCACGACACCCTATGCTGCTCTTGCTCATGTATTTGCTTTGTTTGGCCCCTTGCTCTGCACTGTAACCAATCACTGTTTGGCGATGTGCCATTTGTCAATGTACTCTGTTGATTATTCGTTTGTCTACTATATACGTATTGTGTATGTTCCCTCAGCTGCAGAAAATACTTTTCACTGTACTTCGGTACATGTGACAATAAATCAAATCAAATCAAACCTCGTGTTGCACAAATATTGGTCTATGGCCTATCTTTACATATTCAAGTTGGAAAGTCCTACTTCCTTATGGGCATCAAGGATGACTAAAAACACCGGGACCCCATATGGTAGTAGGCATGTTACCAACCTAGATTGGACACAGGATCTCACACTCAGCAGTTGGTTTATGCTATTTTTCCAGCAAGATTGTGCCCAGTGTACCACTTACACGGCATGGTGTCGTAAACACTGCAAACTAGTTTTGTGCATCAGATCTATAAGTAAATGTTGGCCCTTTACCAGCAGCAAAATGGATAGCCTCTTGGAAGCAACGTCAGAGATAACGAGATCAGTGGTACCCCATGGAAATGTCGATAAAGACTTGGCAAAAATGAGCTCTCAGTTTTGCCGTAAACCACAGGCTAGTGTCGAATAAAAAGAATGAGCGTATTAGTCATTTTCTTAGCCTTTTCAATGGTCATCATGTTGAACCTCAGCTGAGTATTACTGCAATGGTTTGTGCGCACTGTTTGGCAACGAGGTCTCATTGACAAGTCTTGTGTTCCTCGGCATCCTGAAAGACTACAGGGACACTGGTAGTGATATTATGAACCAGAAAACACGCTAACCTTTGTACAAAATGTGTGTCTGTCGTTATACGCAAGATGTTAATGAAGAAGATGACTCCTCGGCTGTTGAGCTGCAAATGAGAGAAGTGTCAGACCAAGCAGGAGTTGTGGAACTTGTTGCCCTCTCACCCCAACAACCTCATCGCAGCATAACCTCCATCTCGCACTCCCAGCTCTTCCAATCAAGATTCCCACTTATTGATCCCTGTCAAGCGTGAGGCCACTTGAAGATATTTTCCCCTTCCCAGCGAACGGGGAACCAAGAGAAATCTGAGCGGGTGCGTTGCAGGCATTGATGGGGCCTCGGAGCTCATTCGCCCCCCACTCACCCAACTGCAGCAAGAAAGAAGAACATTGGAGCCCATTCCGCCCGCCGCCCGAAATGCTTGTCCAGGGGTCGCAACCCAGGGTTTGGGAATCGCTGACCCAGATACTATCCGTGCAGCCTGCCATCTCTTCAAATCAATCTTGGATGTTGGAATATCGCAATTTGCGGATCTGTCTCACGACACCTCCCGAGTTACCTGGTATTAACATGGAAGATGCTCACGTTGACAGCACCAGGCTTGGGCTGACGGAGCCCAAAATGAACACGTGCGTTGATGCCCTACATCCTTACCAAACTGTCTATAACCAAAAATCAAACGGCTGTTCCGGAATTCACGATCAGGTGAACAGGCCTTTAAAGAAATGAACAGATTTCCAACACGTGGCTGCATCTTAGTGGCGCACTTAAGCTTTAAAATATAACCAGAGTTTTTTAAACATTGCAAATCAAAAAATGCCTATTCCTCAGGAGGCAGTAAATCTAAGGCAGCAGGAGCATAATTCTCACTGATTTTATTCAAGTAATAGAACCATGTCAAAATAATAAAGCACTTATTCTTGATGGGGTTATGATTAACAATATAATCATGATAATCTTTATTAGTGTCACAAGTAGGCTTACATTAACACTGCAATGAAGTTGCCGTGAAAATCCCCCAGTCGCCACATTCCGGCGCCTGTTCGGGTACACAGAGGGAGAATTCAGAATGTCCAATTCACCTACAGCACGTGTTTCGGGACTTAATTTCATTAAAGTAAACCAGTAGCTGTAACTTTTAGCATTGCTACACTTAAAACAATATTTTCTTTACAATACGCCGACTTGGACTTTAGGATTCGAACACCAACTCACCTTTAACAGCGAGGATTTTTGTTGCCACATAGCAATCTGTTCCCACTTGGTGATGTATTGCCATTTAACACATGAGAGAAGCTCCGAGAGGACTGGCGCCAAAATGTTCAAGAGACCAAGAGACCACGTCGCTTTCGGGAGGGGAGGGGGCGGTGGAGAGAGTTTTTATGAATGGCGAAATTGACTTGGTGGCGTTTCCAACAGGGGGTGACTCACATGGAACCGACCACGATATTCTTAACGTCTGAATACTTCCGAATCTAATGATGCTCTTCACTGCGCCCCGGCATTGCATCTCTGGGGCGGTCATTCTTTGCAGTTTGGTATCTTCAATTAAAGTTGCTCCAAAACTTTTCTTTAAAGCCCACCAATGTCCACGGGGGAACTGCGGATTTAACTGCTAATTCGCTTCAGTGACAATGTACCAAGCGGAGGATCCACCCAAGCCGCACTGCGAACTGAAAAAAAACCACTCGATTTTTCAGTGGCACGGCTTTATGCGAGACACAAATGTCTTCAGTGAACACATTAACCCGAATTGAAAACACATGCACAGTGTCCCACAATATTTGGATGTTGTATGCCATCTAATACATTGCCATTTACTTGATCAGATATTCCAAATGGATAAACTCCACTCCATGTGTGTCGCGGCCATTGGCTCCGCTGGAACCTGGTGGTATACCAGTTTGTGTCTTGGACCTAGAATTGAGCCTGCCATCCCAAATACATCACTAATAGCTTATCCACGCCAACGCATCGGTTGCCTCTGCACTTACCGCTGACGTTCCTATCCCTATTTTGTCATCAAAATGCCTACAAATTCTATGCATTCCTAACTGGCCTCCCGATTGCTGTTTCCCATAAGTTCAAATTTGGCAAGGCGGAGCTACCCATTGACACCTAGGGCAGGCTCGTCCAGTATCCTGAATCTTTTCTGATCAGTTCCCAAGAACTTCAAAATCTTGTCTTCAAATTCCCCACGGCCTCATCTGGCCCCAAATCTGCAAGTTCCACCAACCTTCAGTTATCTCACTCTGACTTTTTATACACGCCCCCTTCTCTTCAGCCCGCCATTTGTCACGGTTAGGTAATGTTCGGTCTCCGAAGTCAGAAGGTTATGGGTTAAAACTCCCCGCAGAGGGTTGAGCACAGAAATGGAGCCTGAAATGGAGTGCAGTACTGAGGGAGCGCTGCACTGCCAGCTGCTTGGGTGGGTGTAAAATATCCCACGCCACGATTTCAAAAAATAGGGAGTGTCTTGGCCGATATGTTGCTCTCAATCAAGGTCTCAAGCAAATATCTGGTCATCAGCACAAGGTTGATTATGGGACCCTGCTGTGGCAAATTAGCTATTGTGTTTATCAAAGCAAATTACTGCGGATACTGGAATCTGAAACAAAAACAAAGCACCTTGGGATGATAAGCATGTTCAAAGTTTGTATGAATGCGGGACTTGATTAATACAGCACTCTCATGCAGTCCCTTTGAAAAGGAGTTTGCTTAATTCAATGTGCAACTCTTATCTAGCTGCGGTCCGCCATCCCTGAATAACTGCAGACTACAATATTACACCTTGCCCGATGAACATTTAACCTGTACCCATTTTCTGTAACACAAGTAATTTCCAAAGCTGTCTCTCCAACAACCACAATATGAATTGGGATTATAGTCTATAAAACAAGTGAAGATGGTGAAGTGTATTGCAGTCTGATTTACAGTCGTGCATTCATCCCCCAGCCCATTGCCAGTGCTCACATTGTTATTTTAAGTTGAATAATGAGCTATCCTCAGACACTGCTACTTGAAAATTAACAGTCCACAGGAACCACTGACAATTCAGAGATGGGAAAACGGAACCCAAAGATTTAGCTGCCATGCCTCGGTTTTACATTGCTGCTCTTTTGTATTCCTGCCATAACCTCGCTCTAACTTTTCGCGCTCGAATGCATTAAAGCACTGGTCGAATTAAAATAAATAAATCTGCGTGTAATGCATCGGACGACTGGAGGTAAGATGCAATGCGCCCTATTTAAGTCAGCAATATCCAACACACTTATCCCTGTACAGGAACCGACACCTTCACGTTGAAGAAAGGAGACTGCGTCTTTCGGCAGTCATCGCCCACAGCAGTGCTGTGCATGCACAGTAATGCAGCATGCTGCTGAGCTGCTTGTGGGAGTAGAATTCATTTTTGTTACTCAGAATATATAACCGCAGTCCCAACTCGCTTCCTGTCAACCATGGAATGTTGCTGTAATTGGATTTCGAAAGATGTCACGATTGGTTGCAATATTTTTTCAAAGAAAAGACTGCATTTCTTGATGGAAGGAATATATTTACGCAGTGGGTAAAAGCCACTGACAACGGGGACCCAAAATAACTTGTGTTGCGCGAATAATTCCGTACCTTTTCTGGAAATAGTACATTAACCGAGCATTGACAGTCACGGCAATATTAATCATTCTGTTTTTTTTAATATAACGTAGATATAGAGAGAGATGAAACAGCTGCACGAGACGCCCACGGTAGCCAGGGGATTGAATGAATGAGATAAGCGGTACGACAATATGAGAATCCGTCAGCCGCAGCCAAAAAAAGAACTAGCATATTTGTTTTCCAGAGAGAAATTCCGAGCTACGTGAGCAGCGTTGTAATGTGTCATGAAAAGGAAGCCGACGTGTTTTAAATGCTCCAGGATCCCCTTTCCAAACTGACATTGGTGACAAACTGCCATCTAAATTGAGCCATCCAGGGATCTCTCTTGCCTTGTGTTCATTCGGAGAGAAAAAAACAGAAATACAATAAAATGAAGCCCAGCCGTTGAGATTACTGGTTGGTTGATCTTAAGTGGTGTAAACCCGTCAAGCAGCACCCGCCGGTTAAAGGCGAGGACTCCGATTTTCAGGATATCATACGAATGATTTTAATGTCGGTTTCTGCATTTGCCGCACGATTTTGGCAGATCCTGTGGGTATCGCTAAACGTCCACCTTGGCATTTTTTTCACGACCCGAGTTTTCATCTGTGTTTCTGGACCTCCAAAATACAAATTGTCCTCCCGAGCTTTCATCTTGTTTTTGTTGAAACCTCATTTTCCCATCCTCGGTGCGGCCAGCGTTCCACTTTTGTGGTGACCCATTCAGTAAAGTCCACTTTATTTGTCTAACCAATTTTCTATTGCGGTAAAGGCGAAAAAGAAGCCGGAACCTGATTTGGTCCAGTCCGCCAGTTTTAGCAAATGATGAACACTTAATAGTTGGTTTCCAGTGTCTGTGGTTGCCAGGAGTATCGCAGTGGAAGAGAGACCTGCAATTTGCATGTTTATCTCAACTACGGCGGACCGATTTCTATCTCGATTCTGTCTCCTGGATTTTCGCCAACTGATAACACCGGCTAAGCTGCCCTTTGTCTTTGAAGTTGAGAAACCCCAAGAACTGAAGCAGGGTTGTTACGTAGAAAATATTTTACGTCAAGAAAGTCATTTTTATTCCCTTTTTAGTAAATGGGACCCTGAAGACATATACCCTTACATATAACACAGTCACACACGCGGACGCTGTAATTCACATAGTCTCCATAAGGATGTGTTGTTGACTGATACCTCAAACAGAGAGCCAAAGAACCTCTGAGTATTGCAGTCTCAACGGAGACAGACTGAAGGGTTTAGGCAGAAGCGCCTGTGTTTGGCACCGTAAAATACAAGAGTTCAGCTAGTGCGGTGGCTGGTTTTACTGCTATTTCAAAGTCCATTCTTCAAGATAGCTCTAATCGTCGATTCTAATGGGAATCCTTTGCACGCTCACATTTCTACAATGAAAGCGAATGGTTTTGCGGCACGTTTTAGGAGAATGTTACATGGATCCGTTAACAGGCGAGTCGATTACAGAAATATTCGTTGGCGTTGTTCCGGTGGGCTTCAGTACAAATGGGTTATCTTGCAACCTCATTATTGAGCAGACGCGCTGCAGCTATGTGGAAGAATGATGCTGTAAGTATGTTTGCTGTTTTTTCTCCTGTATGATCACCCGCCTCTTGTGCAGTTATACTTTGCTCTTTATAGCAATTACTCCGAAATATTAGATACGTTCATATGATTTCATCTTCTACACGGCAGATTTGTGCTTGCACAGTATACCATGTACTGGGTCTAAGTGACGCTATGTTGAAACTGAGGTCCATTTGTTCTGTGTGCAAATCGCCTTTGCTAATTCTTCTGAACGTATGCATTGCTAAATGCAAATAATTGATCTCAACCTGAACAATTGGCAATTAGCATTATTGGGTTGGCCAGACTAAAGTAAAAGTCCAAAAAAAAATTGCAGCAAGTTTGTTTTATTTTTTAATCGGGCTTACTGCATTTTATGCCCACTGTAGACCAACTTTGCATACTTTCATACTTCGCTAGTTCCTGATACAAGAGCCGCTGCTGAATGCAAAGGAGATAAACTGAAGCTTAAAGTGGCGTTCTATGGAAATACAGGGACCCACAAAATAACCCTTGGTGTTGAGAGCCAAGATATGCAAACCCCTCCAACATGCCAGCAACGGAATACATTTCGTGATATTGAAGGTATGTCACATCTATACGTCTCCTGCATCATGCTTAAACCTGCCTCTAACAATTGCAACTGCAGAGGACGCTGCTGCTCTCTCATTTCAACCCATATTAATGCATTTCATGTGAAAGAATTTGGCTTTCGAATGAACTTCATCCCGATTTATTTCACGTCGCTTATCGGTTCACTTAACTCATCAGTTTTAATGTCTATCCTCTTTCCTGCGTGTCTGTCGAGAAACCTTCGAATCACTTTTGCTACTTAAATAGCTTACATATATGCTCATTATTAAAACATTTACGTTATTATTATTTGTGTAAAAATGCCTTCTACGTGCTTTAAGATTGGGAATTAAAGTGTTTCAATGAGATTAATCATTTGATTCATAGCAGCGTTTTTGTTTTAAATCAACATGGAATAGAGCACAACCTTAAATGATTCAACCGTTTATCATTAAAGCCTGAACGCCCACTCGGCAGAAAGCTGTATTTCGTGACTTTAAACTGTTACTAAAATAGCTCCTCATATGCCGTTCATTAAGTTGGTATTCCATTACTAGCACCAAGCTGGTACTCGGCGCCCACAGTCCCCTCTACCCCACTCAGCCTCACCACCCCACTTCCCGGCACCTTAGGTAAAACGTCCTTTTGTTAAATTGCTGCAGGACAGTATGGTGCTTCGTTAAAACAAGAACAGTTCCTATATTCCCTTCTAGATCTTGCACTGAATTTCAGATGAAAAGAGACAAGTTAGTAAATTTCACCCACACATTGAAATGCATCAAAAAGCCCCGTGAAAAGCAATCGTGAGAGAGGACCCGCTGTTTTGTGTGAGCGGGGAACAAACAATACCCCCACCCCCACACACATGATTTAGCAACACGAGCCCCTTATTATTTGTGACCCGACGTAAGGGAAAGATATTCTTATAAACCTGTCCTGAATACTCAGTAGTATGTAAATTAGGTCAGATGCCTTTTTTGGGTCTTCATGACGAGTAGAGAAAAAAAAGCCTCTCGGAATATGCGGAGACTGCGGTTTCCTTTGTCCTTATTTGGTGACTAGGTGAACTTTTCCATGTTGATGCCTTGTAGATGTTTTTAAAATCTCAAAGAAGGGAGAGGGGAAGAAAGAACCCGTGTGTGTTTTGGTGCAATCTGCAGATGTTGGTAATCTTCACCTTTGCAGGGGACGGAGCTTCCGAAAATGGGACGCCTCGGCTTTCTTGCGGTGCTGCTACTCGATTTCCTCATCTTCCACTTGGATCTAATCGGAGCGCAGCAGGGCTACCCGACCCTGAACATCGCCATCATTTTGGGCAGGAGCCCCGACAGCACGGGCTTTAGGGATGTGTGGATCAAGGAAGATGCCCCCGATTTTCCCATTGATGTCAACGTGGTGACCGTGGCGGTGAACCAGACCGACCCGAAGAGTATCATTACCCACGTGTGTGACCTGATGTCAGGCACCAAGATCCACGGTGTGGTGTTTGGAGATGACACGGACCAGGAGGCTATCGCTCAGATTTTGGATTTTATTTCCTCCCAGACATTTATTCCTATCTTGGGAATACACGGCGGCTCTTCCATGATCCTGGCAGATAAAGTAAGTGCAGGAAAACTGTTTCTGCTGAGATTCTTTTTTACAGGAGCAATGTTCCTTTCCTTGCCAATTGAAAAGTTCCTTCTAGGTTGAGAAATAAATGAATATTGACTTCCAGACGAGGACGGGTAAGGTAATTGCAACATCTGTGTCAGAGGCACAAAGCCATGGAGCCACATTCGCCTCCTCCAGCTTAAACGCGAGATTTGTGTTCAATTTTCTATTTTTTCTGGGATCCATTTCGTTCCTGCCGTGACTGGCATCATCTTATATGTACGCATGCGGGGGAATAATATATTTAAAACTCAGCCACAAGGCAGGTAGCAATGTGTAATCAGCAATACGATCTCAACTGCGCTCATTCTTATAATCTGGCTGCAATCGATTTGAGTAGTCAGTGGGCAGCACTGGCTTCGTCATGAGATCTGATACTTGCAAGTGTCAACTATTTATTGTTGTGCCACTTCAAAACCAACGAGGCAGAAAGGGTGTTGTGAGTTTTGCTGTGGCCCCCAGTGTGAGGGGGAGCAGTGGAGTTACATTTCACTGAATTCATTCATACACTCAAGTGAGTCAGCCCCGAATTTGCAACCCAATCAACTTTAAACCACTAAAGGTTGCCAAACGTTATTTTAAGACAACAGTTCAAACAAAATATACGAGGCAAGAACCAAAGATTAGCAGCAGCGATGTTTTGTTTTAAGTGGACTGTTGAGAGCAAAGTAATCTCATTTGGATAAAAGAATTACCATTTGTCTTAATGGTTCCAGATAAAGGCACTGTTGGCTAAACTCACAAATCAAAGAAGAATTTACACGAGACATTTAGTTTCCCAGCACGGAGTAGGTAATCCAAATGCGATCTCACCTTTAGTTCCTTAAGAAAAACTTTGGTAACAAAAATTCATTTTGACTTTTGTCAGTTTGTGGTTTGCAGAGTTTAATTTCAGTTTAGCTTTGTTAAACTTTTACTTCCATCACTCATAGGTTCTTGGTGATTTATTCAGTTATGTGGAATTATACCATCAAAATTTCATTACAAAACATTTGGCATGAGTATTAGACATAATTGGGAGTGAGCAATAAAATTAATCTGCAAGTAGAAGTTCTATTATAAACCATAGAACATGAAATGTAACTAGAAAATACAATTTCGATCAATTTGGTTGGTCCCAGATTCAGTCTGCCCCAGAATACATGGTTCATTAAATGTAGAATCATAGAATCCTTACAGTGCAGAAGGAGGCCATTTGACCCATCGGGTGGGATTCTCCCTTCCCCGACGCTGATGTCATAATTGCGAGTGGACAGAGAATCCCTTTTTACGATGGAATCAGGGTTGGTGCCTGTTTTCAGATGCTCCGCCCCCTCCAAAACAGTGTTATCGAGGAGCGCGAGGCGTACCATTGGGACGGCCTCAGGACGTCACCGGAAGGCCCTCCCCCGATGCTCTGCCCCCAATGGGCCGAGTTCCCGACCACGTGGGGGATGTGTGGTCCCAGCGGTCGGGAATCCGGCGTGGTGGCTGCGGACTGTGTCCAACGCCGTCACAGTCAGACGGGAGGTGTGCTGCTGGCTGGGGGTGGGGGATGGATGGGCCTTCGGCGAGGGCTGGGGGGACTGGTGGGGAATGGTGAGACGTTGTCCAGGGGGGCACCATCTGGCAGGTCGGGCCCACGCACGGCCGGCGCCATGTTGTAAGGCGTGACTAAAGCGTGCAGTGGCTACAGACCCGGCAATTCTCTGGCCGTTTGTGTCGTGGAGTCCGGGTGTTTTACGTGGCACGGGTTGCTCGCCCCTCACCGGCCGGAGGATCGGTGTTGGGGCGCCGCCGATCCTTTTGGTGTAAAACGCCACGCATCCTCCGGACATAGCCTGGAAATCGGAGAATCCAGCCCATTGAGTCTGCACCGACCCTTTGAACATCCACACTACTTAGGCCCAATCCCCCGCCCTATTCCTGCAACCCCACCCTAAAGGGCAATTTGGCATGGACAATCCACCTAATATGCACATCTTTTTTGGACTGTGGGAGGAAACCGGAGCACCCAGAGAAAACCCATGCAGAGACGGGGAGAAAATGCAAACTCCACACAGATAGTTACCCGAGGTTGGAATCGAACCCAGGTCCCTGGCACTGTGAGGCAGCAGTGCTAACCACTGTGCCACCATGCCGTTCGGTACCCTCAAATTTCCCACCAAATATCTGTTCATATGAACAAAGTTCCAATATTTGTTATGGATATTGTCTGATCCTGAGATTACATAATCACCTTTTATTCACTCTTGTTATCTCAAACTTTGTAACATACACCGTATCACTTTGGTAAATTCAAGATAATGTTAATCACATTTGGAAGAATATGTGAAAAAAGGACTGTGAGAGACTGTTGCTATGACATTAATGCAGAATGATGAATCACATAGCAGCAGGAATAAGCCGGCCAGCACCTTGCTCCTATTCCCACTATTCAATTAGATCATGGTTGATCTGCATCTTATTTCCATTTACTCATCACGATTCCATACCCGTTAATGCCCTTGCCTACACAACAGAGGAGCAACGGATGAATTATTTTACATTTATTTTCTGGAATTATCAGAATTGAGACTGTGCTATATATTAAAATGTCTTTTGATGCCAAATAATAAGGATAATGCCTAACTGGGAACTATAACATTGTAATGAAAAAGATTGGATGAAAATAAATGACCGGACTCAATTGATTAGTTATTTTTAACACTATTGTAAGGACATAAGAATTGGGAGTTGGGGTAGGCCACTCTATCATTCAAACCTGCACTGCTATTCGATAATACCATGACTCCTCTACCTCAGCTTCACCTTCCTGCACTACCCCCATTCCCCTAATTCCCTTAGTATCCAAAAATCTATCAATAGTCTTTAATGTACACCATGACTGGGCAAGCTGAGCTCTCTGAGATAGAGAATTCCAAAGATTCACAACCCTTAAAGTGAAGACATTGCTCCTCATCTCCATCCTAACTGGCTGACCCCTCACTCTAAAGCTCGGTTTTGGACTCCGAAGAACTTCATTTGTTTCAATTAGTTCACTCATTCTTCTAAATTTTAGGGAATATAGGCCTTGTTTATTTAATTCCTCCTTCTAGGTCAATCCTCTCAGCCCAGGAATCAATTTAGCGACCATTTGTTGTACTTACTCTGAGGCAAATATATCTTTCTTTGGGTAAGGAGACCAACATTATACAAGGTACTTCAGGTATGATCTCACCAAGATCCTATATAATTGTAGTAAGACTTCTTTACTCTTGGCTAAGATACAATTTGTCTTCCTAATTACCTGTTGTTGTATGTTAACCTGTGTAATTTGTATACTAGACCACGCAGGTCCCTCTGAATATGAACATTTCCCATTTTTCTCCATTTAAAAGTTACTTTAAGTTTGCATTTCCCCATTTTGTGTCTGGTATTTGTAGGTTGAATATTAGACTTTTGGTACCAATTTCACATGTAAACCTGAATTAAGTACACAAGACAAAACAACAAAAATAATAATAAAGAGCTATCTCTACAATATCTGCCTGAAAAAGATACAAAGAGATTGGGAAACTATTAAAACAAATTAATGCCAAAAGAAGACTCTGGAGTCAAAATCAGTTTCATAGCAGTAAAAAATGGTTAGAGTGCAAATTAGTACCAAAGGATGAGAACAATGGAGTATGCAAATGATGCGATAAAGGTATTTAGAAACAATTCTAATTCATTTGTTATATTACAATGACTATTGCATAAGCTATTTCATCGTCAAGTGAACTGAAAGCTAACAAATCTCTGGATCAGGTGGCACATACACTGGACTGCTGAAGTTTAGGAAGGAAATATGTTAGGCACTGTCTATAGTGGAGAAAGATTCTTTGCGTACTGGAGAGGTTCTGCAAAATAGAAAGCAAGGAGAAAAAATATTAATATTTTAAGAGAGGCAGAAATTCGACCCAGAAAATGGGGTGAGGAGGTGCTGAGTGGGGTACTCCGGGGTTTGTGCTTTAACTCCTATTGTTTCTTATCTGTAAAAATGAACAGCGAACAGGAATTAAAGCCAATTGTAAGCTTGTTCACCTAACAACAGACACTAAAGTAGAGAGAGCAATCGATACGAAAAATGCAGTTAACATTTTAAAGAGAGATTACGCTCTGTTATGAAATGAATGGACAGATGTTAAAAGCTATGCATTTTGAGATAGGAAATTAGAAACATAGGTATATAATCAAGGGGATTCGAACTTGTACAAAGAGGCCTTAAAATAGATTGAGTGAACTTGTCATTTTCAATGCTGAGACAATGTGGAGAAGTAATTAAAACAAATAAAACCTTGGGCTACATAACCAGGACGTTGAAGGTCAACTGAAATTATGTTCAGGCAACTTCTTTACGGTCAGATTCACTTGGAGTTCTTTGTACAGCTTTGGCATGTGCATTGGTCAAGCTGCAAGAAAGCGCAATAAGAATCATCTGAAGTATCAAAGGTATGATGAATAGTTAGAAAAGTTTAAACTCCTAGGCCCAAATTTTCACTATGATGGAGAGGCTCTCCCAAATACAGCATTTCCCATTTATGCGTGGACAGAATTAAGGGAGGTATGCGTTTCGTACATATGAGCATTTAATCTTCAGCTGCCGCTACTGAAGTGAAATTTTAACAGGCTAAAAGTGTGAACCCCAAAGTGTGCAGAATAGAGAAGGTCTGAACTTTGTGGATTTAGTTGGATAGCCAACGTACCCCTTTGTAGAGGTATGGTATCTCTTTGGATCAGACCCTGAGAAACCTTTGGTGGTGGTCAGGTGCCCTTTGGGGGAGATCAGGTGCCCTTTTGTTGAAATCAGATGCCCTTTAGGATAGGTTAGGTGTCTTTTGAAATTGTTATAATTAGGCATAAATGTGTTTAAAAAGTACATAAACCCATTACTGTCAAGCTCACGAGAACGGTCAACAGAGCTGTCAAAACTGTCACAAACAACTGTCACAGGGACCTGTCAACTAGACCTGCCAAAGCTGCTAGAAGCACCCGTGAAAGGGAGCTGTCAAGCACTTAAAAGCCCTGGTCTTAAATCTTGGAAAATAATATCTGAAATATTGAATAAAAGATTGCTTGCTATTTCACTCTGTTGAGAAAAATCTGAGGATTTACATTACTGGATTAATGCTACAAGACTGATTTCACAACTATCTATCACAGTGGGGTGTCTACCATTTCACAGTTTGATTGACAACTGCAAGTTATTATAGACTCCTTGATGTGCGATTATGAATTCCAATGTTTGGTGTTAAAAGGGATTGTGAACTTGAATGAAATGCTTGTTGCTATAAGGCTATATTTAGTAGAAGGAATGTAAATGTGAATGGGCGTTTATGAATGTGACTGTTTATTTTCAATATCGAGAAATTTGCAGAAGACACTTAGAACTTTATTCAATTGAACATTATTTTATATAATCACTGCATGGGTCCTGAAGTCTGAGCATGATGGATACTAGGTGAGCTGACATGGTGGGTGTAAGTCAAAAGGGTCAACGTAGGTGGCAAGGGTTGGAATGAATTGACACTAAGTTGACATAGGGGCTATAAAAGACAATGGATGTGGGTGAGATAGGGCAGGTATGAGGAGTTGGGAGGGGGCATAAGTTGGCATGGAGGTTAATGAGCATTACGGTGGTGGGTGGGGGCATGTGGTGGCATGGTTGGACATGGGATGTTGTGTGCCGGGTGAGGTATGGTGGGATGTTTCATGTTTTAATCTTAATTTTTCAACTTTGGATACAGTGCCTGAGCCTTGATTTAGGCCTTCTGCCCAGCTTGCCTTCACACCTGCCATCCTCCTCAATTCTTCCTGGATAGGTTTGGGAAGCTTGGAATTCTCCTGTCTCTGCACACCCAACCCAGGAGCGAAAATCTGGGCCTAAAATACATAATTAATAAGCTTTGTGCTTATTGGGTGGTATGTGGGGCATGGGGGGGGGGGGGGGGGTGTTGGAGGAATCGCCTCAGTAATTCATCATTCCTCCATTGAACTATTTCTCAGCAATTGTTCAATTTTATTCAGTTCAATCATTCTTCAATTCATTTGTACTTACTTTATGAAATTTGTTATTCAAGTTCTCTCCTCATTGATACTGATTGCTGGTCATCCTAAAGTTGGACACATTAGGGTAATTTAACTTCCAAAGGTCCACATACTTTTGTATTCTCGATACTTTTTGTTTACATGAAAGACCAGGTATGGTGTGAGTTCCTGTCAGGGATACAAGACATAATGTAACAAGTAGGTTTTCTAACATATTTCCAGTGGTACAAAATAAGTAACACTAATAAATGTGTGACAAATCTGTTTTTTATATATATATCAATGGGTCTTTTCCAGAGGCCTAGATAAATAATTCAGTGAATGTGAGTTCAAATCACATTTTGGTAATGGTTTTCAGTCTTGTGGATTTTGTGACTTAAGGAAGGCATGGAACTACATATTTACAGGGCAGAAACAAGCCAACTGGCCGAAAAGGTTCATGCTGGTGCTTATTCTTTGGTCAATGTTCCCCTACCCTTCTTCATCCAACCCCATCATGATATCCTTAAATTCCATTCCCCTTATAGAATCATAGAATCCCTGCCATGCAGAAGGAGGCCATTCAGCCCATCGAGTCTGCACAGATCCTCCAAAAGTGTAACCTAACCTAGGCTCACTCCCCTGCCCTATCACTGTAACCCCTCCTAATGTTTGGACACTAAGGGGCAATTTAGCATGGCCAATCCACTTAACCTGCACATCTTTCGACTGTGGGAGGAAACTAAAGCACCCAGAGGAAACCCACGCAGACACAGGAGAACGTGCGAACACCACACAGATAGTCACCCAAGGCCAGAACTGTACCCGTGTCCCTGGTGCTGTGAAGCAGCAGTCCTAACCACTGTGCCACCATGCCACCCTGTGTTTAGCTTCCCCACAAATGCATCTATGCTAGTCGCCACAAAAACAGCTTGCGGTAACAAGTTCCACAATTTAACAACTTTCTGCTTTGAAAATTTCTCGTGAATTGCCTATTGAATTTTTAGTGACTATCTTAAATGTATAGAAACACTCTCTATATGCCGAGCCTATCAAACCCTTTCATAATATTAACAATCTCTAACAAGTCAGTTCTCAGACTTCTATTTCCTTGAGAAAAAAGAGTCAACCCTTCCTGATAAATGTATCCTCTCAGTTCTAGTATCATTCTTGTGAACCTTTATTGCACCTTTCTGAACATTTGGATAGTAAGCTGCTCTATCAACCACTTCAAATGTTTATGAAATTTGTTTATGAAATTGACAATTCACTCAGAGACCTGGAATAATAATCCAGTGTTTGAAGGTCCAAGCCTCCTCATGGTAGTTTGAATTTGGAATTCAAATTTTCATGACCTTCAAACAATCTAAAGCTATATTTCCTTCTTATTTCCCTGCATGTTAAATTCTCTCCCAACTTCTGTGCTTGGTTTTCACAACATATTTACTTTCTCCTGCATATGCCCTCAGTCCAGATCATTTTGAATGTTTCTACCAATCAAGTAAAGGCACTTAATTTAGGTTTGTTTTTACTTATGTTTTAGATATTCTATTTTTTTTGTTTACAATGCCTAACTTGATTTGAATTTTATCTTATTTCCTGTAATTACAGTACTACTCGTACATACCTAGCTATATAGATACCTATGTCTGATCATATGATTACTTAGTTTTATTGTTCCAATTTAAAGGCAGATAATCTCTCCTGCGCTTACCTGCAAGACGGTCCCTGTTATTTGTAAAACCAGGATCGCTTAATCTGTTCCAAGTAGCCAGTTCTCTATATTACTCTATATCCCCGACCTTAACCTTCAGAAGTCTAATCATCAGCCTATTTGCTTTATTCTCACTGCAAAGATCCTATTCACAAATCTTAACAATTCAATCCTTTTTAACCTGCCTTTTTCTTCCTACAAATTTTATTTATGTTTGAGATTCTCCACTTCTGTTTATTTACAGCTCCAAACCTATCTGTTATCATTATTCTTCTACTCCTAATATTTTTCCGACACTTCCTAACAGTAGCCACATCTTTATCCATCCAGACAAAAGACAGAAACAATCTGAAGGTGATAACATTAACTGATGGTAGATAGATGTAAAGAGGCAGAATCAGAGTGGAAGGCAAATAGATATGCAGTTAAATGCAACTTTTGATATTAATTAAGTATTTGCCTTTATTATACTGGATGAAAAGATATATGTGAGACAAAACCAAGACATGTGACTCAAAGATAAACCAGGTCATTTCCGCTAACGCATCCATTAAACCCTCGAAGTATATGAAATGATTCTCATCTTAGTCCATTACATCCATTCTGTCATCCAGTTTGAATGTGTTGTATATAGATGCCTGAAGGGCAAATACATTATGGATAATCCATGTGTGTACTGCTTCATATTTTAGCTATGTTTAACAAGAAAACATGCAAATGTGAGACTCTTCCAGATGCTGATACTTTTTCAGGTACACGGTGAGCCAAATAAATCATTGATTGCCAAACCCATCATTTAATCATTTTTTAAAAACAAGTATTTTTGGTTGCAATTGCAATAGTTTCCCTTGATTGTTACCACTTTCCCCATGGAAATAAAAACTGCTCTTGGATACTTTTGCTGCCCTCTCAGTGAAATAATATGGCACAATCACTACAAACTCTGCTAGGAATCAGGCTGAACGGAATTGAAAAGCAATCTTTGTTCAAGCAATTTTTCCTGACCAGGCTGAATCTGGCAAATTAGTTCCTCTAATGTGACATTATAATGAAATATTTCCTGCTGTCACAATTCTCCTTGCGCATCTCATGAGAACCAAATGTGAAGTGTAAAGCTGCTGATTTCCTGAAGACCTGAAAAATAGTGTGGGATTCAGCTGTTATATAATAACATGAATTAGAGTCACAGAGTCAATACAGAACAGAAGGAGGCCATTTGGCCCATCGAGTCCATGCTAGTGCTCTGTAGAATAATCCAGCCAGTCCCATTACCCTGCCCTATCCCTGTAGCCAAGAAAGGGATTTCCCTTATATAATAATAATAATCTTTATTGTCACAAGTAGACTTACATTAACACGTCAATGAAATTACTGTGAAAAGCCCCTAGTCACCACATTCCGGCACCTGTTCGGGTACACAGAGGAAGAATTCAAAATGTCCAATTCACTTAACAACACGTCTTTCGGGACTTGTGGGAGGAAACTCGAGAACCTGGAGGAAATCCAGGCAGACACAGGGAGAATGTGCAGACTCTGCACAGTTAGTGACCCAAGCCGAGAATCAAATCTAGAACCCTGGCGCTGTGAAGCCATAGTGCGAACCACTATGCTACCGTGCTGCATAGTGAATGTGGATATTCACTTTCCTTTTGACATCATCAAGAGGAAGTCTCCACTTCCACCACCCGAATAGGCAGCAAGTTCCAGGAAAGCTATTGGCATCTCAAATGCAGTACATATGCCTATGCTTGCATGCACATATAATGTTGAGTGTTCAAGATTCTGTGTTGAACAGTATTACGGGCCACGGTTTAGAGAACCCCAAAGTGTATCATGGAGTTCACCTGACCCACAACGTTTGATAGATTTTGGTTATGGGTAGCACAAGGGCCCACTCTACAGGTGTGATGCAACAGAGATCTAAAGTACTTTTAAAACAAAACAATGTATATTATATGAATCCAGTTAACATTTTATAGACACACAGTAAACATCTTAGCAACTATCAACTCAAATACTTCCTCAAAGAATACAGTACTCTATAAGTGACCCTTAATCTTTCCTAGCAACATCCATAAGACAAATACCCTCTTTAACAAAGACAGCAGGTTTAAATTCTCTACTGAGAGCAGTTATCACTTTTAAATTAGCAAGTGATCTGAAGACATTTTTTTCATGCAGAGAGAGATCAAAATTACACCTTGTTTGGCTGGATGCAGCTCCAACTCTGAAAACGAAACTAAACACACAATGTAGCTGCCAGCTCAAAAACGAAAGAACAAGCAGACAGACAGACCAGCTCCACCCACACTCTGACATCACTGCAGCTATTTGATAAACACCCATTTCTTAAAGGTACATCCACTACAGCTATTTGATAAACACCCATTTCTTAAATGTACTCTCACATGACAACAGTCAAGAATTCACAAAGGGGGACTTCCGGTGGCAGCTATGAAGGAGTAAGTCACACATTTGGTGGCTCCCGCTCGGGTCGGACTTTTGGACCTTTCCCCCCGATTTTTTTACCGGACTTGATTTGAAAAATAGATGACAGAGGCAATTGTGTACTGGATTCCCACATCGGTGCATGGAAAGGAGGACTAGAAGTGCTCGCAAAGGCAGAAACAGACGGACAGAGAAGGCTTGCGCTGAAGCTGCAGCGGGAGAAAGCATGGCGGAGGACCGGACCTCTGGCTTGTCGACCCAGTGGTCAATGGAGCAGCTGATGCAAGTTATCCAGGAGGGCTTCGGCAAGCAGAAGATGGACTGCTTGGACCCGATTAAAGAGTCAATTGTGTGGCTGGAGCTTAGATTGGATGCCCAAGATCGGGCGATCCAGAAAGTAGAGAAGGCGCTGGCGGACCAGGAGGAACATCAAACTGCGGTAGAGTTGGAGGTGGGGATGCTGAGAGACCAGCAGAAAAGGCTCATGAAGAAGGTGGAGGACCTGGAGAGTAGGTCCCGCCGGCAGAACTTGAGAATTGTTGGGCTCCCGGAGGGGTCCGAAGGAGCAGACGCTGGGGCATACATAGCGGACATGTTCGAGAAGCTGCTGGGGGATGGGGCGTTCTCCTGACCCTTGGAGATGGACAGGGCTCACAGAGCGCTCACGTGGTAGCCACGAATTGGAGACCCCCGAGGGCAATGGTGGTGAGATTCCACAGGTATTTGGATAAGGAGCGTATTCTACAGTGGGCCAAGCAGACACGGAGTTGTAAATGGGAGAACAGTATCCTGTGGATCTATCAGGACCGAAGTGCGGAGGTGACCAGGAGAAAAGCGGGGTTTAACCAGATCAGGTCGACCCTTTTTAAGAAAAAGGTGAAGTTCGGACTGCTGTTTCCAGCCCGTCTCTGGGTCACGTACGAGGAGCAACATTTTTATTTTGAGTCGCCTGTTTGGACCTCGCGAACTGGAAAGGACTGGTGGCGGACTGAGAACTTTTGAACTTTGCTACAACGTTCATGTTTAAAAAAGTTTCTCGTTTTTCGTTTTGTGGATGCTATTTGTAATACCTTCTGTATTGATTTGGGGCCAGTTGCAGAGCTGAGTGAGTTAAAGTTTACATTTACACTGTTGGGGGATGGAGGTGTGTTTGTTTAGATGTTGGATCTCTTGCTTGATCTTTTCTTTGTTTAGCATTTTTTGTTTCTGTTGGGCAATTGTGTTGGGGTTGTTTGTCATTTGAATATGTGTGTATGAGAGGGGGGGGAGGGAACAATAGGTGGGTGAATGTCTGGCGCCAGGGATGGGGGCCACCAAGCTAGCTGGGCGGGCAAGCTCACGGAAGCGTAGTGGGGGCTGAGCAGATCTTAGGCTTATCAAAAGGGTCAATTTACATTGTGCTGTTACTAGGGGGGGGAGGGGGGAAAATGTTCTGCTGACGAGGGAGGGACTTTTGCTGAGGGACAGAGAGGAGGTCGGAGGCGGAGGCTGCCTGGGGGCGGGCAGGTGGGAGACAGGCCCAAGAAAGGTGATGGCTAATCGGCGAAGGGGGGGGGGGGGGAACCGATGAGCCCCCCGAACTAGGCTGATCACCTGGAATGTACGAGGGCTCAATGGGCTGGTCAAGAGGGCACGCGTGTTCGTGCATTTGAGAGGACTGAAGGTGGATGTGGTAATGCTGCAGGAGATGCACCTTAGAGTAGCTGACCATATTAGATTGAGGAAAGGTTGGGTCGGACATGTCTTTCACTCTGGACTGGACTCGAAGACTAGAGGGGTCACGATCCTGATCAACAAGCGGGTGGTATTTGAGGCAGGAAGAATAGTTTCAGATGTGGGAGGCCGGTACATTATGGTCAGTGGGAAATTGGAGGGGGTGCAGGTGGTACTAGTAAATGTGTATGCGCCAAATTGGGACGATGTGGAGTTTATAAAGAGGATGCTAGGGAAGATACTGGAACTGGATTTGCATAAGTTGGTCATGGAAGGGGACTTCAACACAGTTATTATACCACCTGGTTTAGACCGGTCAAGCTCAAAAACGGGCAGGGTGCCAGCAATGGCAAAGGAACTAAAAGGGTTCATGGAGCAGGTGGACCCATGGAGATTTGGGCAGCCGAAGGTGAAGGAGTTCTCCGTCTACTCACACGTGCATAAAGTGTACTCCCAGATTGATTTCTTTATTCTGAGCAGGGCTTTACTGTCAGGGGTGGTGGACACGGGGTACTCGGCAATCACAATCTCAGACCATGCTCCGCACTGGGTTGACTTGAAGGTTAGTAAAGACAGTAACCAGCGCCCGCACTGGAGGTTAGACGTGGGTCTTTTAGCTGATGAAGGGGTGTGCGGGCAGCTGAGGAAATGTATTCAGAACTACCTGGAAGTCAATGACATGGGGGAAATTTTGGCAGCGGTGGACTGGGAAGCATTGAAGGCGGTGGTTAGAGGGGAGCTGATCTCGATACGGGCCCACAGGGAGAAGGTAGACAGGGCAGAGACGGACCGACTGGTTAAGGAGATACTACAGGTCAACAGGAGGTATGCGGAGACCCCCAAAGGCAGGGCTTTTAAGGGAACGGTGGAGGCTACAGGCGGAGTTTGGCTTGTTAACCACAGGGAGAGCGGTGGAGCAACTGAGAAAGTTGAGGGGGGTGATTTATGAGCATGGAGAGAAGGCCAGCAGAATGCTTGCACAGCAGCTTAGAAAGAGGGAGGCCTGATACAATTCAAGGTTGTTCACCGGGCTCACATGACAGTGGCCCGGATGAGCAGATTCTTTGGGGTAGAAGATAGGTGTGCAAAATGTGCGGGAGGACCAGCGAACCATGTCCACTTTGGTGAAAAAGTGGCGTTGATATATAAGTTCAACTATGATCTGACTAAATAGTGAAACAGATTCGAGGAGGCATATGGCCCATCCCGCTCCTATTTCTTATGTTCTTATAAACATGCTGGTTTTAAAATAAGAGGGAACTTTTAGCGATTTTAATTCATAATTATTTGGGTGCATTATTTTAAAAAATATATATATTTTATTCAAATTTTTTTGGCCAAACAAAACAATACAAAGGTTTTCCTTTTTACAACAGTAAAACAGTATAAATAACAGTGGCCGTTTTTAACAAATAAATAAATAATATATAAACTAAATGGCAACTCCCCTATCAAAATTAATAACTCTCCAAAAATAAAATCAAACAATCCAATATACATAGCCTAATATAAATATTTATACAAAAAAACACCCCTGAGGACCCGCCCGGGCCCTCCCCCCCCACCCCCCCTCCCCCCTGGGTTGCTGCTGTTACCTTCCCATTTCCTTTATCGTTTTGCGAGGTAGTCAATGAACGGTTGCCACCGTCTGGTGAACCCTTGAGCCGAACCCCTTAGTGCAAACCTTATCCGTTCTAGTTTTATAAACCCCTGCCATATCATTTATCCAGGTCTCCACGCCCGGGGGTTTGGCTTCCTTCCACATAAGCAATATCCTTCGCCGGGCTACTAGGGACGCAAAGGCCAAGACATCAGCCTCTTTCGCCTCCTGCACTCCCGGCTCTTCTGCAACCCCGAATATAGCCAACCCCCAGCTTGGCTCGACCCGGACCCCCACCACCTTCGAAAGCACCTTTGCCACCCCCACCCAGAACCCCTGTGGTGCCGGACATGACCAAAACATGTGGGTGTGGTTTGCTGGGCTTCTCGAGCATCTCCCACACCTATCCTCTACCCCATAAAATTTACTGAGCCGTGCTCCGGTCATATGCGCCCTGTGTAAAACCTTGAATTGTATCAGGCTTAGCCTGGCGCACGAGGACGACGGGTTTACCCTACGTAGGGCATCAGCCCACAGCCCCTCCTCAATCTCTTCCCCCAGCTCTTCTTCCCATTTCCCCTTCAGCTCATCCACCATGATCTCCCCCTCGTCCCTCATTTCCCTGTATATATCCGACACCCTACCATCCCGCACCCATGTCCCTGAGATCACTCTATCCTGAACCTCCTGCGTCGGGAGCTGCGGGAATTCCCTCACCTGTTGCCTCGCGAAAGCCCTCAGTTGCATGTGCCGAAATGCATTCCCTTGGGGCAACCCATATTTTTCCGTCAGTGCCCCCAGACTCGCAAACGTCCCGTCTACGAACAGATCTCTCAGTTGCACAACCCCAGCTCTTTGCCATGCTCCAAATCCCCCATCCAGTCTCCCTGGGACAAACCTATGGTTATTTCTTATCGGGGACCGCACCGAGGCTCCCGTCCTTCCCCTATGTCGTTTCCACTGCCCCCAAATTTTTAGTGTTGCCACCACCACTGGACTTGTGGTGTAATTCTTCGGGGAGAACGGCAACGGCGCCGTCACCATTGCTTGTAGGCTGGTTCCCTTGCAGGACGCCATCTCCAATCTCTTCCACGCCGCTCCCTCCCCTTCTCCCATCCACTTACACACCATTGTGATATTGGTGGCCCAGTAGTATTCACTTAGGCTCGGTAGTGCCAGCCCCCCCCTATCCCTGCTACGCTGCCCCCCCCTCCTCACTCTCGGGGTCTTCCCGGCCCACACAAAACTCATGACACTTTTCTCAATTCTCTTGAAAAAAAGCCTTGGTGACCATCACCGGAAGGCACTGAAACACAAAGAGGAATCTCGGGAGGACTACCATTTTAACCGCCTGCACCCTACCCACCACTGACGGGCACCATGTCCCATCTCTTAAAATCCTCCTCCATCTGTTCCACCAATCTTGTTAGATTAAGCCGGTGTAAGGTTCCCCAACTCCTGGCTATCTGAATCCCTAAGTACCGGAAATCTCTTGTCACCTTCCTCAGCGGTAAGTCATCTATTCCCCTGCTCTGCTCCCCCGGATGCACCACAAACAGCTCACTCTTACCCATATTCAATTTGTACCCCGAAAATTCCCCAAACTCCCTGAGTGTCTGCATTATCTCAGGCATCTCCTCCACTGGGTCCGCAACGTACAGCAATAAATCATCTGCATACAAGGATACCCGGTGTTCTTCTCCTCCCCTGAGCACTCCCCTCCACTTCCTGGAGCCCCTCAGTGCTATGGCCCGGGGCTCAATCGCCAATGCAAACAGTAACGGAGACAGGGGACACCCCTGCCTCATCCCTCTATGAATACGGAAGTAATCAGACCTCTGTCTGTTCGTGACCACGCTCGCCACCGGGGCCCTATACAGCAGCTGTACCCATCCGATATACCCTTCTCCAAAACCAAATCGCCTCAGCACCTCCCACAGATAATCGCACTCCACTCTGTCGAATGCTTTCTCGGCGTCCATCGCCACCACTATCTCCGTCTTCCCCTCTGGTGGGGGCATCATCATTACCCCTAGCAACCTCCGTATGTTCGTGTTCAGCTGTCTCCCCTTAACGAACCCAGTTTGATCCTCGTGGACCACCCCGGGGACACAGTCCTCTATCCTCGTCGCCATCACCTTGGCCAAGAGCTTAGCATCTACATTTAAAAGGGAAATGGGCCTGTCGGACTCACACTGCAGCGGGTCTTTTTCCTTCTTCAGAAGGAGCGATATCGTTGCCTCTGACATAGTCGGGGGCAGCTGCCCCCTTTCCCTAGCCTCATTAAAGGTTCGCGTCAGAAGCGGGGCCAGTAGGTCCATATACTTCCTATAAAATTCCACTGGGAATCCGTCCGGTCCTGGGGCCTTCCCCGCCTGCATGCTCCCAATCCCTTTTACCACCTCCTCCATCTCAATCTGTGCTCCCAGTCCCGCCCTCTCCTGCTCCTCCACCTTAGGGAATTCCAGCTGATCCAAGAAACACATCATTCCCTCCTTCCCTTCCGGGGGCTGAGCCTTATATAACCTCTCATAAAATGCCTCGAACACCCCGTTCACTCTCTCCGCTCCCCGTTCCATCTCTCCCTCCTCATCTCTCACCCCACCTATCTCCCTCGCTGCTCCCCTCTTCCTCAATTGGTGGGCCAGTAGCCGACTCGCCTTCTCTCCATACTCATACTGTACACCCTGTGCCCTCCTCCACTGTGCCTCCGCCTTACCTGTGGTCAGCAGGTCAAACTCCACATGTAGCCTTTGTCTTTCCCTATACAGTCCCTCCTCCGGTGCCTCCGCATATTGCCTGTCCACCCTCAAAAGTTCTTTCAGCAATCGCTCCCTTTCTTTACCCTCTTGTTTCCCTCTATGTGCCCTTATGGATATCAGTTCCCCTCTAACCACCGCCTTCAACGCCTCCCAGACCACTCCCACCTGAACCTCTCCATTGTCATTAAGCTCCAAGTACCTTTCGATGCACCCCCTCACCCTTAAACATACCCCCTCATCCGCCAATAAGCCCATATCCATTCTCCAGAGTGGGTGCTGTTCTTTTTCCTCTCCTACCTCCAGGTCTACCCAATGTGGAGCGTGGTCCGAAATAGCTATGGCCGTGTATTCCGTCCCTGTCACCTTCGGAATCAGTGCCCTTCCCAAGACAAAAAAGTCTATCCGTGAATATACTTTGTGGACATGGGAGAAAAATGAGAACTCCTTACTCCTAGGCCTACTAAATCTCCAGGGGTCTACCCCTCCCATCTGCTCCATGAAGTCCTTGAGCACCCTGGCCGCTGCCGGCCTCCTCCCGGTCCTGGACCTCGATCGGTCCAGCCCTGGATCAAGCACCGTATTGAAATCTCCCCCCATTACCAACCTTCCCGCCTCCAGGTCCGGGATACGTCCCAACATACGCCTCATCAAATTTGAATCATCCCAGTTCGGGGCATATACATTCACCAGAACCACCGCCTCCCCTTGCAATCTGCCACTCACCATCACATATCTACCCCCACTATCCGCCACTATGGTCTTTGCCTCAAACAGTACCCGTTTCCCCACCAAGATAGCCACCCCCCTGTTCTTCGCATCCAAACCCGAATGAAACACCTGCCCCACCCATCCTTTGCGTAGTCTGACCTGGTCTATCAATTTCAAATGCGTCTCCTGCAGCATAACCACATCTGCCTTTAATTTCTTTAGGTGTGCGAGTACCCGTGCCCTTTTAATCGGCCCGTTCGGCCCTCTCACGTTCCACGTGATCAGCCGGGTTGGGGGGCTCTTTACCCCCCCCCCCCCTGTCGACTAGCCATCCCCTTTTTTAACCCAGCTCCTCACCCGGTTCCCACGTACCCGTGTATCCCTCCCGCCTCGACCACCCCATCCCATAACAGCTCCCCCTTCTCCTTAGCATCAGCAACCCAGTTAACCCCCCCCTCCCCCCTCTGCTAGATCCCTTCCTAGCGTAGTTGCACCCTCCATGTTGCTCCCAGAAGTCAGCGAACTCTGGGCGACCTCGGCTTCCCCCCTTGTCCTCGGCCCCCACTGTGCGAGGCCCCCTCCTTCCTGCGTCCCTGTTCCCGCCATAATTACCATAGCGCGGGAACAAAGCGCGCGTTTCCCACTCGGCCCCGCCCCTAATGACCGGCGCCCACAGTTCCTCATACTCCCCCCCCAACATGGGGAAGAGAGAAAAGTTACAGGATCGCAAGATTAACAAACTGAAAAATCATCCCCCCCCCCCTTTTTCCTCGCCCCACATAATCACCCCACCACTTTGTCCCAAAAGTTCTTTCTCTCGCCAGACTATTCCAGCTTCTCGTCCACAATGAATGTCCACGTCTCTTCTGCCGTCTCAAAGTAGTGGTGCTTCCCTTGGTGTGTGACCCACAATCTCGCCGGTTGTAACATTCCAAACTGGATCTCCTTTTTGTGAAGCACCGCCTTAGTCCGATTAAAACTTGCCCTCCTTCTCGCCACCTCCGCACTCCAATCCTGGTACACGCGGATCACCGCGTTCTCCCACCTGCAGCTCCGAGTTTTCTTCGCCCATCTTAGGACCATCTCTCTGTCATTATAGCGGTGAAATCTCACCACTATGGCTCGAGTTATTTCTCCTGCCCTTGGTCTTCGCGCCATAACTCGATAAGCTCCTTCCACCTCCAAAGGGCCCGTCAGGGCCTCCGATCCCATTAGCGAGTGAAGCATCGTGCTCACATATGTCCTGACGTCCGCCCCTTCTACGCCTTCGGGCAGACCCAGAACCCTTAAATTCTTCCTCCTCGAATTATTCTCCGGTACTTCCAGCCTTTCCGCACACCTTTTTTGCTGCGCCTCGTGCGTCTCTGCCTTCACCACCAGGCCTTGTATTTCATCTTCGTTTTCAGCAGCCTTTGCCTTCACGACCCGAAGCTCCTGCTCTTGGGTCTTCTGCTCCTCCTTTAGCCCTTCAATCGCCTGTAGTATCGGGGCCAACAACTCCTTCTTCAATTCCTTTTTCAGCTCTTCCACACAGCGCCGCAGGAACTCTTGTTGGTCTGGGCCCCATAACAAACGGCCACCTTCCGACGCCATCTTGCTTTGAGCTTGCCTTCCTTGCCGCTGCTCCAGAGGATCCTCCGCAATCTGGCTGCTATCCTCTACTTTATCCATGCGTGTCCGGGGGAGATTCCCTTCTAGTTTACCGCACAGTGATTTTGGCCGTTTAAATTGCCGTTGGGGCTCCTATTAAGAGCCCAAAAGTCCGTTCCACCGGGAGCTGCCGAAACGTGCGACTTAGCTGGTCATCGCCGCACCCGGAAGTCCTTTGGGTGCATTATTAAAGGACGAACCTTAATGGCTTTTGGCAACCATAAAACTTGAGAATCCTGGAGTCCCACACTATTTGTGTACTCAAAAGAATGGAATGCACTGTCCTCCCTTGCTAAACTTGACAACCTCCTGCTAAGTACAAGGGCGTGGATTTATTTGCCAAATAGACGGGGACTGCTGGCATTGCAAGGGCCCATCAATAGCAGTTATCCTTATCTGAGAAGATCAACCCTTTCAAGGTGGAGACACGTTTTCAAGGTGACCAAGGTTGGGAAGTAAATATTCCAGGGTATACAGCATTTTGAAAAGACAAGCAGGATGGAAAAGGAGGAGTGGTAGACCTGATAATAATAGAGCACATAAGGTAATTTGTGAGACAGTGCGTTGGCTCAAAAAATCAGGAAGTAGAATGAGTATGGGTGGAGATTAAGAACAACAAAGGTCAAAAACACTGGCGGGAGGAGTTTATGGACCCCATAACAGCAGTTATACTATTGGATAAAGAATTAAACAAGAAATTCTTGGAGCTTATAACAAGGGCAATGAAATGGTTGTGGGGGACTTTAATCTTCATACAGAATAGGCAAATCAAATTGGCAAAGGTGATCTGTAGTTTATGGAACACCTTCGTGATAGTTTCCTAAAGTAATATGTTGTAGAACCAATAGGGATAAAAATATTTTAAATGTAGAATCGCGCAATGTGGCAGGGCTAATTAATGTCATTTGAAGATCCCAATGGAAAATAGTGATCCTAATACAATTTAATTCCACATTAAGTTTGACAAACAAAAAACTGAAACAAGCCAATTATATAGGTATGAGGGGAGAGCTTTCTAAGGTTAATGGGTTAATCGATCAAAAGGAATGACAATCTCTGTCTGATGGGGCTGGATCCCCCCCCCCCCCCCCCCCCCCCAACCGAACATATTGGAGAAGAGATCTGAGGAGAACACCATTGAGGTGTCACAGCTATAAACCTCACCTTCCACCAGCACATAAAAACACACAATTCGGTGGGTGACTTTAGTGGACTTACTTCTGGGGCACAATCTGGTGAGCACGCACAGTTGCTAATGCACATCAGGGACGAGATTCTCCGACCCCCCGCCGGGTCGGAGAATCGCCGGGGGCTGGCGTGAATCCCGCCCCGCCGGTTGCCGAATTTTCCGACACCGGAGATTCGGCGGGGGCGGGAATCGCGCCCCGCCGGCTGGCGGGACCCCGCCCCTTCCGCAATTCTCCGGCCCGGATGGGCCGAAGTCCAGCTGCTAGAATGCCTGTCCCGCCGGCATGGATTAAACCACCTACCTTACCGGCGGGACAAGGCGGCGTGGGCGGGCTCCGGGGTCCTGGGGGGGGGGGGGGCGATCTGGCCCTGGGGGGGCCCCCACGATGGCGTGGCCCGCGATCCGGGCACTCTTTTCCTTCTGCCTTCGCCACAGTCTCCATCATGGCGGAGGCGGAAGAGACTCCCTCCACAGCGCATGCGCGGGGATGCCGTGAGCGGCCGCTAACACTCCCGCGCATGCGCTGCCCAGCAATGTCATTTCCGCGCCAGCTGGCGGGGCGGAAATCAGTCCGGCGCGGGCCTAGCCGCTCAAGGTTAGGACTCGGCTGGTCAAGGGGCGGAGGATTCCGCACCTTTGGGGCGGCGCGATGCCGGACTGATTTGCGCTGTTTTTGGCGCCGGTCGGCGGACATTGCACCGATACCGGAGAATTTCGCCCCAGCTGAAGGCTGGAACTTCCAAGAGACAGCAGTCGGAGGTCAGCTGGATCCGAGGGCACTGCAGAGACCCAGTCAGATGCCGAGCCTCTGGACAAGGTCATCCTGGAGCGTATGCAGATAATAGGACACGGCTGTGACATTCAGGAGGGGATGTCAGTGACATTTCAGTGAGCGCAAAGCCGATTGGAGGAGTCCCAAAAACTATGGGTGCAGGAGATGATGCCGACAATACGTGGAAGCGAAGCCAACACTGCTAGGGTGACGACCGCAGGAAAGCCTGGAGCATAAGGTCAATGTCTTGAGTGGTGTTTTACAAGGCGTGGCTCATTCCGTGATGACCGTGGCTGAGGGCCTTGACATCAAGTCCCGCTGATGAGGGACATGTCCCAGACAAGGATGGACATTGCTGAGGCACGGCAGAGCATAGCCCAGTCACTGAGGGACATCACTGAGACCGTTAACACCATGGTGCAGACAATATGGAGCCATGAGGACTGGCAGCGCGAGATGACTGAGAGGGTTCTGGAGCTCACTCCAGCTGCCAGAATTCCCCCAGGGCCCTATGGGCACTGTCAGGGAGGAGGAAGCACTGGAGGCTAACCCACGCCTGCCTACAAGGAGACTACAGCAGTCTTCATTTCTTCCGAATCCCCCCCTCCTGACAACGGCACATCTCAAAGGCAGCGGGCAGAACAGGGTGGCATGGCAGTGCCAATGTCACTGGTAAGTTGGCCAGGGCCGTCCAGCCCCAGGCCCTCCAGCAGACATCGCCAAGGGCAAGAGCCACAGGGCGTGAAAAGCAGCAGACTGCCTCCACCTCTGATGTGCATCCTGGGGACACACCTAGACGTAGCAGTAGACCACATAAGATCAAAAAGATTGAGGATCGCTGTATGGGCACTGAGGTGGGGGGGGTGGGTGTCACAATCTGTAGCTGGGGGAATGGAAATGTCCAATGTTCTCTATTAAAACATGTTACACCTGTTAAATGTGAAGCCTCTGTTATGATAATCTTCACCACAGGCCTGCCAGCACCTCCTATTGCCCTCCCCTCCACCCAACCCCCTACACCCCCCAGAGCACAGTGGTCCAAGATCAAAAGCCCCGATGCAGATCCCTTCATAGGATGGGGATGAGCACGTTGTCAGCAGAAAGACAGGAGTCATGCTGGTAGAGAACATCCAAGCCCATCCAAGAGGCCACCCCCCCTCCTCCCCAACAATAAAATGTCTGCCAACCCCTCCCCTACCAGAACCTCCCCACACAACCCCCAGAGGGGGACCCCCTCAGGGACCTCTGTAATTGAGAGACCTCCAGGGACACCTGCAATAGGGGGACCCTCCACAGGGACACTGTTATAGGGTTCCCCACACAGGGACCCCTGTAATGGGAGACCCCAATAGGGAGCCTTATAATAGAGGGACCCCTGCGCTGGATTCCCTATTACAGGGGTCCCGGCGGGGACGGGTCACCCCTTTACTTGGGGGTTGGGGTGGGGGCACCCAGACAATCCGGGGATGGGGGGGGGCTTCAGGGACAATTTGCGGTGGGGGGGGGCGTGCTGGCCTGTTATTCTGGGAAAGATGCAAAGATGCATCTCATCCTGTCTTCTGTGGGCAGGCTACTGTTGTTGATAGGCACATTTCTACCTGTTGCTAGGCACATGGCATCCTAATATGTCTTGTTAAATTTGTGTTACTGCTGTTACTAGGCAAAGCCATGACAAACGCAGAACAAATTTATTCTTTTAATGTGCCCAATTTAAACAGAATAAAAATGAATGGAACCATCCCTGTCCTTTTGCCAGACCCAACTTGGAGCTGAGCCAACATGAGTAGCTGTGCTTGCAACCTTCTCTCCCCTCTCATCTGACCTAATTTCTTTATTAACGGAGACAGGTGAGGGAGGGTTATTCTTAGGTCTGTTGCCTTGCCTGTGTATATAGGAGGACAAATGCTTTCCAGGCTGCATGACCTGAGGGTTCATTCCCAATGAAAGGATCCAAAGTTGGAAATCCAAGGACCTGTTTAGGTGCAGATTATGCTGGACAGTGGCTTCAATATTAAGATTTACCTTCTTTATTCTTATAGCATTAAGTTTAATAACATTGAAGAGTAATTACTTCATTCAAAGGCTTGTAAATCTTTGGAATTCTACACCCCAGAGGGTTGTGGGTACCTCATCGTTGAATACACTTATTGCTGGGATAGACTGATTTTTGGCCTCTCAAGGAATCAAGGGATATGGGGAGTGCGCAGGAAAGTGGAGTTGAAGCCCAAGATCAGCCACGATTATATCAAATGGAGATGCAGACTCATCAGACCATATGGTCTATTCCGGCTCCTATTTCTTCCAAGGTTCATGTGGAGTACCGGCATGGACCAGTTTGGCGAAATGGCCTATTTCTGTTCTGAACATTCAATGTAATCCTAAGCATGCAACAGTGCTTAAACATTTTGTTGCCGGCTTATCTATGTTTGCAGCAATTGATCTAAAATACTCATGCTGAATATTGCTAGAGTTTGGTGAAATTCAAATTAATTTCAATATTTAACACTAATCTTATCAAATAGATTTTTAAGTTACCCATCACAGCTCTTACTATGGATTCTTTGCAGAAACTAATTGTCTTCTATTTGCATGGTCAGCAAACACAAACATTAAAGTCATCTTGTTAACCCATTGCACCTTTAAGGGTGAATTGTAATGAAGTTTTCCAGAAAAAAACTTTAATTTGCATAGAGATTGTCACTCCCCTGTGTAGAACTGTCTATTTTCATTCTCGTCTGTCACAAATCGCTAACCCATTACTGTTAAAATCAAAACATGTATAAGAAATCTGAAGATAGACCAAATGGCTTTGTTCAAATGACCTTCACAGTGCAATATGTTATTTCTGCATTAATTCACTCAGTGAACGGTGAGAGAGGTAGCGAAAGAGAGCAAGACTCAATTCTGTTCAAAGTATTGGATCAGGCCAACACTGATTGTTTTAGTAGAATTGTGAATAGAAGAGAATAAGTATAACAGATGGTGTTAGTGAGAACAACAGACGGTGAAGTCAACCTTACAACGTGCAATGAATTTCTTAGTGTTTCACTTGGAAAATAACAAGGTATTTTTAGTCGTTTTTTGCTCAAAGAAATACAGATTCTAACATGTGGCAATATTTGATTTAATGTATGGGTCACAGTTTAAAATTGGACAGTGAACGTTACTGCATATAATGTACATCACCACCATCCCCCTCTTCCACCCCCCCCCCCCCCCCCCCCCACCACACCCATTTCTGTAACATTACTGGCATAGAACATAGAAAAATACAGCACAGAACAGGCCCTTCGGCCCACGATGTTCTGCCGAACCTTTGTCCTAGATTAATCATAGATTATCATAGAATTTACAGTGCAGAAGGAGGCCATTCGGCCCATTGAGTCTGCACCCTACCCAAGGTCAACACCTCCATCCAACACTAAGGGCAATTTTGGACACTAAGGACAATTTATCATGGCCAATCCACCTAACCTGCACATCTTTGGACTGTGTGAGGAAACCGGAGCACCCGGAGGAAACCCACGCAGACACGGGGAGGACGTGCAGACTCCGCACAGACAGTGACCCAAGCCGGAATCGAACCTGGGACCCTGGAGCTGTGAAGCAATTGTGCTATCCACAATGCTACCGTGCTGCCCTTAAGAACAAATAAATCTACACTATATAATTCTACCGTAATCCATGTACCTATCCAATAGCTGCTTGAAGGTCCCTAATGTTTCCGACTCAACTACTTCCACAGGCAGTGCATTCCATGCCCCACTACTCTCTGGGTAAAGAACCTACCTCTGACGTCCCCCCTAGATCTTCCACCATTCACCCTAAATTTATATCCCCTTGTAATGGTTTGTTCCACACGGGGAAAAAGTCTCTGACTGTCTACTCTATCTATTCCCCTGATCATCTTATAAACCTCTATCAAGTCGCCCCTCATTCTTCTCCGTTCTAATGAGAAAAGGCCTAGTACCCTCAACCTTTCCTCGTAAGACCTACTCTCCATTCCAGGCAACATCCTGGTAAATCTCCTTTGCACCTTTTCCAAAGCTTCAACATCCTTCCTAAAATGAGGCGACCAGAACTGTACACAGTACTCCAAATGTGGCCTTACCAAAGTTTTGTACAGCTGCATCATCACCTCACGGCTCTTAAATTCAATCCCTCTGTTAATGAACGCTAGCACACCATAGGCCTTCTTCACAACTCTATCCACTTGAGTGGCAACTTTCAAAGATGTATGAACAGAGACCCCAAGATCTCTCTGCTCCTCCACATTGCCAAGAACTCTACCGTTAACCCTGTATTCCGCATTCATATTTGTCCTTCCAAAATGGACAACCTCACACTTTCCAGGGTTAAACTCCATCTGCCACTTCTCAGCCCAGCTCTGCATCCTATCTATGTCTCTTTGCAGCCGACAACAGCCCTCCTCACTATCCACAACTCCACCAATCTTTGTATCGTCTGCAAATTTACTGACCCACCCTTCAACTCCCTCATCCAAGTCATTAATGAAAATCACAAACAGCAGAGGACCCAGAACTGATCCCTGCGGGACGCCACTGGTAACTGGGATCCAGGCTGAATATTTGCCACCCACCACCACTCTCTGACTTCTATCGGTTAGCCAGTTCGTTATCCAACTGGCCAATTTTCCCACTATCCCATGCCTCCTTACTTTCTGCAGAAGCCTACCACGGGGAACCTTATCAAATGCCTTACTAAAATCCATGTACACTACATCCACTGCTTTACCTTCATCCACATGGTGATGGTGTGATGGTAATATTGTTTGACGAGTAATCCAGAGGCTCAGGCTAATGCTCTGGGCCCGAGGTTGAAATCCCACTACAGCGTATGTCAAAATTTCAATTAAATGAATAAATCTGGAATTAAAAAGTAATATCAGTAATAGTGACCATGAAACTATTGCTGGTTGTTGTAAAAACCTATCTGGTTCACTAATATCCTTCAGAGAAGGAATCACATCTTTTTCCAGTCTGGCCTACCTGTGACTTCAGACTTCCTGCAATGTGGTTGAAGCTTAACTGCTCTCTAAGATTGCCAAGCAAACCACTCAATTGTATCACACTGCATCTGAAAAGTGGATAGGGAATGAAACTGGACAGTCCACCCGCATCGACCTAGGCACTGAAAATGCCAATGGCATACCCAAACCTATTGACCCTACACAGTCCTCCTTACTAACAGCTGGGGGCATGTGCCAAAATCTAGAAAGCTGTCCCACAGACTAGCAACAGCCTGACATAGTCATACATGTTGCAGACACAACCATCATCATCCCTGAGAATTTCCTGTGCCACCAACAGCAGCAGCAGAATTGTATGCAAACACAATCTGTAACCTCATGACCCAGCATATCGGCCACTCTACCACTACTGTCAAGGCAGAGGGTCAGCCCCAGCTCAATGCAGTGTGCAGGTGGGCATGCCAGGAGCATAGAATCCCTACAGTGCAGAAGGAGGCCATTCAGCCCATTGAGTCTGCCACGACCCTCCGAAAGAGTACCCAGGCCCAATCCGCGGCCTATCCCTGTAACCCCACCTAACCTTTGGACACGAAGAGGCAATTTAGCATGGCCAATCCATCCATCCTGCACATCTTTGTAGCATGAGATGGATCTTCTCAGCTACTGAAGCAGCTAATTTCCATTTGCAGCAAGGTTTAGTCAAAATTCAGGCTTGGGGCTGGTAATTCCCAAGAAATATTTGCATCAAAGAACTGTGGGAGGAAACCAGAGCACCAGGAGGAAACCCACGCAGACACGGGGAGAATGCGCAAACTTCATACAGACAGTCACCCAAGGCCAGAATTGAAACCGGGTCCCTGGCACTTTGAGACAGCAGTGCGAACCACTGTGCCACCGTGCCATCCCACATGCAGCTCTAGGCATACCTAAAAATGAGGTGTTAACCTGGTGAAGCTACAACACAGGACTACTGGCATACCAAACAGCATAAGAAACAAGTAATAGACAGAGCTGAGAGATCCCACAACCAACAGATCAGATCTGAGCTCCACAGTCCTGCCACATCCAACTGTGAATGATGGTGGACAATTAAACAACTCACTGAAGGAGGATGCTCTACAAATATCATCTTACTCATTGAAGAGGGAGCTCAACACATCAGTGCAAAAGACAATGCTGAAGCATTTGCATTCATCTTCAGCCAAAAGTGCCGAGCCGATGATCCAGCTCGGCTTCCTCTTGAGGTCTCCAGCATCACAGATGCCAGTTTTCAGCCAGCCAATTCATTGAGCCTGATATCAAGAAATGGCTGAAGGCACTTGATACTACAAGGGCTATGGGCTGTGACAATATTCCGGCAATAGTAATGAAGACTTATGCTCCAGAACTTGCCAATAGCCAAGATGATCCAGTACTGGTGCAAGACTGGCATCTACCTGACAATGTGGAAAATTGGCCCTGTCCTCAAAAGGCAGGACCAATCCAACCCAGCCTATTACCGCCCCATCAGGTGACTCTTGATCATCAGCAAAGTGATGAAAGACATTATCGATAGTCCCATCAAGTGGCACCTACTGCTTCCTCACCAATTATCTGCTCACTGATCTCTTTGGGTTCCGCCAGGGTCGTTCAGCTCTTGATCTCATAGGGCTTTGGTCCAAACATGGACAAATGTGCTGAACTCGAGGTGACCTTTCCTCCACCCTAAAATCAGAAGTGAGGATGTTCACTGATGATTGTACAATATTCATCACCATTTGCAACTTCTCAACTACTGAAGCAACTCATTTCCATTTGCAGCAAGGTTTGGACAAAATTCAGGCTTGGGGCTGATAATTCCCAAGAAATATTTGCATCAAAGAATTGCCAGACAATGACTATGTCTATATCAATAAAGAATCTAACCATCTCCACTTGACATTCAATGGCAATACCGGCTCTGAATCCCCCTCTATCAACATCCTGGGGGTTCCCATTGATCAGAAACTAAACTGGACCAGCTACATAAATACTGTAGCTAAAACAGTAGGTCAGAGGCTGGGATTTCTGTTGTGAGCAGCTCACCTTCTGATTTCCCAAAGCTTACCTGCCATCTAAAAGTCTCATATCAGGACTGTGATGGAATATTCTCCATTTGTCTGGATACATGCAACTCCAACAATACACAAGAAGGACAAATGAACCTGCTTGATTGGCATCCCATCCACCACTTTAAACATTCACTCCCCCCACTTGACACACAGTGGCAGCAGTGCGCACCATCTACAAGATGCTCTGCACAATTCACAAATTCTTCAATACCATCTTCCAAACCCACAACCTCTACCACCTTTAAGGGCAAGGGAACACCACCACCTGCAAGTTCCCCTTCAACCCACACACCATCCTGACTTGGAACTACATTACCATTCCTTCACTGTCACGCGGTCAAAATCCTGGAACTAACAGCACTGTGGGTGTACCCACAATCCATATCCTGCAGCAGTTCAAGAAGGTGGCTCACCACCAACTTCTCAAGGACAATTAGGGATGGACAATAAATGTTGGCCTAACCACACCCTGTGAAAAATAAATGTTTTAAAAATAATGTACAGTTCTGATCACCCTATTATAGAAAGGATATTATTATACTAGAAAGAGTGCAGAAAAAATTTACTAGGATGCTACCGGGACTTGATGGTTTGAGTTATAAAGAGAGGCTGGATAGACTGGGACTTTTTTCCCTGGAACGTAGGAGGCTTAGGGGGAATCTTGTAGAGGCCTCTAAAATAATGAGGGACATAGATAAGGTAGATAGTCAACATATTTTCCAAAGGTAGGGGAGTCTAAAACTAGAAGGCATAGGTTTAAGGTGAGACGCATGAGATCCAAAAGGGGCCAGAGGGGCAATTGTTTTCACACAGAGGGTGGAGAGTGTCTGGAACGAGTTGCTAGAGGCAGAAGTAGAGGCGGGTACAATTTTGTCTTTTAAAAAGCAATTTGACAGTTATATGGATGAGATGAATATAGAGGGACGTGGGGAATTGGGACTAGCTTTGTGGTAAAAACTGGGCGGCATGGACAAGTTGGGCAGAAGGGCCTGTTTCTATGCTGTAAACCTCTATGACTCTATGGTCTGTTTCTGGGCTAATAAATGCTATGAAACTCTTTCTTGTGCAAATTCCCTACAGAGGCCAGCTCGCCCACTCATCTCAACACTTCATTAACATGTTTACTTTATTGTGGATTTTTAAAAATAATTCTTAAGAATGGACCTCAAAATTTATCAAGTCCATGTGGACTCAGGGTATAAATCCAGCCATCTTACAACATAGTCACCATCAACTAGTAAAATATAAAAGCTATCAAATAGTTTCGATAGCAGGCATGATGCAACAAATGGGGATATGGTTCGTATTTGTTTTCAAGAACATTTGTCAGTCACGAAGGTGGCACAGTGGTGCAGTGGTTAGCACTGCTGCCTCATGGCATGAGGACCCGGATTCAATTCCAGCCTCGGGTCACGATCCGTGTGGAGTTTGCACATTCTCCCCATGTCTGCGTAGGTCTCATCCCCACAATCCAAAAATGTGCAGGGTAAGTGGACTGGCAAAGCTAAATTGCCCCTTAATTGGAAAAGTGAAAAAAACGTTTGTCACAGTCACAACGGTCCTGTAGGGGAAGATTTGAGGTGTATTTTCCTTGTCCAGTTCAAAAGTAATTGTGAAATGTCAAACTATAACATAATTATGCACATTTTCACGCATTTGTGGAATTCTAAAATTAAGCTTGGTTGAATGGTTGAATAAACTCGGTTTGTTCTCACTGGAACGACAGAGGTTGAGGGGCGACCTGATAGAGGTCTAAAACTTTATGAGAGGCATAGACAGAGTGGATTGTCAGAGACTTTTTCCCAGGGTAGAGGGGTCAATTACTAGGGGCATAGGTGTGAGGGGCAAGGTTTAAAGGAGATGTACGAGGCAAGCTTTTTACACAAAGGGTAGTGGGTACCTGGAACTCGCTGCCGGAGGAGGTGATAGAAGCAGGGACGATAGTGACGTTTCAGGGCATCTTGACAAATACATGAACAGGATGGAAATAGAGGGATATGGACCCCGGAAGTGCAGAAGATTTTAGTTTAGATGGGCAGCATGGTCGGCACATGCTTGGAGGGCCGAAGGGCCTGTTCCTGTGCTGTACTTTTCTTTGTTCTTTTGTTCTTTGTTCTAAGCTGAATCTTTTCATCCAAGGATTCTTATGGGCACATTTTGAAAAGTTTTGAATTAATTTTGTGAAATGAAATATGGAGGAACTAGATACTGTAGCCCAATATAACTAAAAAATAATAGTTTTGTATATTAAGTTATTTTCAGCCCTTTAAAATTGGCTGGATTCACACTGATTTAAATTGCTTATTTTTTTGTGATTTTACTAAGTTATTTCTCTTAAATCAATAAATATTTTTAAAGCACACTTATAAAAAATGCATTTTAAAACATTACCCGATTGCATGGCTCATAGCAGAATTTAGTCATATGCAAATTAGTTTGAGTCAAAATCTGGGAGTGGGAAATATTTTTCAAAACAGTTGCAATTTTGGGTGCAGTTTAGGGCAGAATTGCCTATTGTGGCAACGTAGAAACTCTCCCCTGAATATATAGGGGAATGTCTGAGGAGTAAAGGGAAGAACATACCAAAAAAATGTCTTCCATTTGATTCTTCTCCAGATGGTTCAGCTATAGTGAATCATGATGCACCACATCAGTAAGATACCAAAACATACTGTGCCATGGAACAAAAAGTTCCATTTCCCACTAAAGAAAGAATGCTGAATAAAATGAGCCAGTCTTATTGCTACAAACATACGTCCCAACCAGCTGTTAATATAATTGTTGAAGGTCTCAACAAACGCCACAGCAGAATCAGCCGCGGTTTCTCAGAGTGTGTTTTCCCTGGGGAATATGTGGTGGTGGGCTGTAGATGGAGGGATCATTCAACTTGCTTTAACTTCTTAATTGTGAACTTGCGATTAGACTGTTTCTGTACCGAGGCTGTGCTACCTCCTATGACACTTTGCCTTAGGTTTCTATTACTCTATTCTCAACAGAACATAATTTATTTGTGGAGCTAGTTTTATTTTACTTTGAACCGCATGATAGGCGCTTTTCTTATATCATCCCGATTTCAATTACTGCCGAGCATGAGACTGTATTTTACTTTCTGTGAACAAGAAACCAGTTCATTACAATCACACTTGTCCGCATATTTTCGAAGGGAAGAGATGGCATGGTGGCACCTTCTGCACTGTAGGGATCCTATGATTCAATGATTTTGCACTGTAGCTTACTGTGATTAGTAAGTCATTTCAATATGCTGCCCTCCATTGAAAAGGGTAAGCAACTGTCCATCTCCTTAACCACCAAGATTGAAGCACCATTAAGAAGGAAAACAGAGAAGACTAAAGCCGGTGCTCCGTGGCGGGCTCAGCCCGCGGACCTGGACCGGCAAAGTAGTGCCCCACATCGGCCGCTCGCGCGCCACGGACCGCCCATCCACATTGCCCCCAGCCCCGAATGAAGCCCCTCCCTGCCTGCCGATCGGCCCTACCCCGACTGTGGTGGCCCCAGACTAAGTTCGCAGCCACCAAACGAGAATCCCAGACGGTTTGAAGACACATAGGCCACGCCGTCGGGAATTCGGCCGGTTGGCAACAGAGCATCGTGGGGCCGGCCTCAGGCAATGGCCTGAGGCACTAGATACTTGGCGCGGTGTACTCCTCGAGTTCGCCAATTTACGGGGGTGTGGAGAATTGAAAAACCGGGGGCAGCACGGTGGCGCAGTGGGAGCACTGCTGCCTCACGGCGCCGAGGTCCCAGGTTCAATCCCGGCTCTGGGTCACTGTCTGTGTGGAGTTCGCACATTCTCCCCGTGTTTGCGTGGGTTTCGTCCCCACAACTCAAAGATGTGCAGGGTAGGTGAGTTGACCACGCTAAACTGCCCCTTTATTGGAAAAAATTAATTGGTACTCTAAATTTAAAAAAAAAGAATTGAAAAACCGGCGCCGCCCCCGATTTCAGTGCCAAAACGGATTCTCCGCCCCATCACCGAACGGGGAGCAGAGAATCCAGCCCCAGATCTTTCCTCTGTATCCTAGTGCTGATCTATTGAACTTAGTTTCAGTTAAAGTACTGAAATACGTTTTTTGTCAACAAAACGTACATCTTAATTTGCTCAGAGGTTCTTTTTCGATCTATGTAGATTTATTGAAACCTTCTACAATAACTTGCTCTTCATTGAAACAACTTTCAGAAAATAATTTTTCCAGTGCTGTAAAACATTTTAAAACTTGATACATGGGGTTAAAGCCATTTGATTTTCAATGTTGCATTATATATTGAGAAGGGCAAGTAAGGATGGGCAATATATGCTGGCCTATCCAGTGACGCTCACATCTGGTAAATGAATAATAAAAAAAGAATGGTATAAGTCAAAGAAACTGGATCACTGGCAGTTCAGTCAAGGCTGTACCATTCAAGTAAAGAACCCAGGAGTTTCCTTTCACCTTTGGGAACAGCGACTGAGAGATTGAGAAGGTTTTGCTCATTGACTGTAGGTTGTTATTGGATGATTTATGATGGAGACTGCAGGACATAAAAGGCACAATGTCACCTTCACTCACCAGACTGTATTCTCAATTTAAAATGAATGCAGGTGAACAGCTTGAACTTAATTTATTTCTATTGCAGTAAATTACTATTAAGACAGTGGTTCTTCCATAAATCAAGTTTATTCTGAGGAAATAGATGGTATTAAACACTATCGAGGAAGGTTCTTTATTTTAGCTCATTGGAATAACATCTGTTTAATTACACTTTCTCTATGATTAATGCCATAACAGGATGGTCATAATGTCGTAAAAGAATTACTGATCTTCACTTTCTACAAATTTAGAGATAATGGGGTCGATTTTACAGAGAGGCATAGTGCTTGCTACACAGCCCCAATGGTCGCAAACTGACTGACTTTAAAAAAGAATGCACTGCAGTGACATTGGAGACAATTTTCCAGCCACATTGCGACCAGCACAAATCCCGCTATGTCGGGAGAATTATGGGGGAGCCCATAAACGGGGTTTGCGGCAGGCGCCGAACAGTGCGCGATGCTCCCGGCCCGCTGCAGCAGCACGGCCTCACTGGGCGTGAACCAGATTAGCATATTTAAATCACGATTTAAATTTCTTATCTCGAGCAAAGCTCGAGATAAGAAATAATAAGTTACAAGGTCTCTTGTGTGAGTAGTTAATGGGCCTCCTAACAGTAGTTACATTGTAGGTAGAGTCACGATTTAAATATGCTGGGACAGTTTGAAGCCCGATTCTCCTGGCACCTGGTATCCCTCTCCCCACATCTCCCCCACCCCCGCTGGTGCAGCGTGAAGCCGGTGGCAGTCCCATGGCACTGGTCCCGGGAACCTTGACATTACCCACCTGCCAAGTAGGTACTGTCAGGGTGGCAGTGCAAAAGGATATGGCCTGGAAGGGGGATGAAGGATGGGCATTTGGCAACCACATCGCCGGGCGTCACTCACCTGGGAGGGCGGGCACTGGTGATTGGCGGGGGGAGGTTCCTGATGCCGGCGAGAAGGGAAGGGTCTGAAGTGGACCCACAGGGAGGGCCCTGATGCTTTGGTTCCAGTGATCCTTTGGGGGGGTTGGGGGAAGAGGGAGTTGATGCTGGCGAGGATAGTGGGTTGGGGGGCAATGAAGCCCCACTGCCGGCAATGTTGGGGCTTCATTGGGGTGGGTGGGGGGCAATTACTGTCATTTTGAGATTGTGATGACCATTTTAAAAGATCGCTGTGAAGCCGGGCATGTTGGGCTGTTTCGGCTCCGCCTCTCTCAGCGGCGGTACAAATCACGCCCCCCCCTCTAAAACAATGACTAAATGCTGGCAATGAGAATTGCGTTGGAACAGCTGACGCAATTTGTACTGATTTTTTTGCCTGAAATGACACTGAGGGTGGGGTTCTCTGGCCGCATTCACCCGGCGACCGGAGAATACGCCTGAGGCCAATGGGGTTCTCCATTGTCCGCCTGTCGCCTGTGCGTTATTGTGGTGGACGGGGTGGAAGAATCCAGCCCTTAGTCATTTTGGGGAGAATTCCGCCCATTATGCTGGGGGCAGCAAACACTGCATGGGACTTACGCCACGCAGTGGAAGGAAGGTCCACCCTCAAGAACACCCCAGCTCTTACAGTCCTAGCAGTGCCATAATTCAGTGGTGTGCGGTGCTGGGACTGCTAGTGGGTCCACAAAGAGGATAATTTGGACACCAGACTGAAGTAAGTTTGGGTTTAAAAAAAAATTTAGAGTGCCCAATTCATTTTTTCCAATTAAGGGGCAATTTAGCCTGGCCAACTCACCTACCCTGCACATCTTTGGGTTGTGGGGGCGACGCCCATGCAAACACGGGGTGAATGTGCAAACTCCACACAGACAGTGACCCAGAGCTGGGATCGAACCAGGGACTTTGGCGCTGTGAGGCAGCAGTGCTAACCACTGCAACACCATGCTAACTCATTTGGGATATGGAGAATTAGGTATCCTAGGTAGGGATGGGAGGTGCGCCGTGGTGGCACTGTGGTTAGCATTGTTTTTTTTTTAAATAATATTTTATTGAAAATTTTTGGTCAACCAACACAGTACATTGTGCATCCTTTACACAACATTGTAACAATACAGATAATAATGACCTTTTTAAAATTTAAACAAAAACAACAACAAATAAATAAATATTAAATAACAAAAAATAAAAACTAGCCCTAATTGGCAACTGCCTTGTCTCAGGCCACCCCCCCCCCCCCATCCCCCCCCCATCCCTCCCCCCCCCCCCCCCCCAAGTCCTGGGCCGCTGCTGCTGCCTTCTTTGTTCTCCCCTATCTATCTTTCCGCAAGATATTCGACGAACGGTTGCCACCGCCTAGTAAACCCTTGAGCCGACCCCCTTAGGACGAACTTAATCCGCTCTAACTTTATGAACCCCGCCATATCATTTATCCAGGTCTCCACCCCCGGGGGCTTGGCTTCTTTCCACATTAGCAATATTCTGCGCCGGGCTACTAGGGACGCAAAGGCCAAAACATCGGCCTCTTTCGCCTCCTGCACTCCCGGCTCTTGTGCAACCCCAAATATAGCCAACCCCCAGCTTGGTTCGACCCGGACTCCTACTACTTTCGAAAGCACCTTTGTCACCCCCATCCAAAACCCCTATAGTGCCGGGCATGACCAAAACATATGGGTATGATTCGCTGGGCTTCTCGAGCACCTCGCACACCTATCCTCCACCCCAAAAAATTTACTGAGCCGTGTTCCAGTCATATGTGCCCTGTGTAATACCTTAAACTGAATCAGGCCTAGCCTGGCGCACGAGGACGACGAGTTTACCCTGTTTAGGGCATCTGCCCACATCCCCTCCTCAATCTCCTCCCCTAGCTCTTCTTCCCATTTCCCTTTTAGTTCGTCCATCATAGTCTCCCCTTCGTCTCTCATTTCCCTATATATATCCGACACCTTACCGTCCCCCACCCATTTCTTTGAGATGACTCTGTCCTGCACCTCTTGTGTCGGGGGCTGCGGGAATTCCCTCACCTGCTGCCTCGCAAAAGCCCTCAATTGCATGTACCTGAATGCATTCCCTTGGGGCAACCCATATTTCTCGGTCAGCGCTCCCAGACTCGCAAACTTCCCATCCACAAATAGATCTTTCAATTGCGTTATACCTGCTCTTTGCCACATTCCATATCCCCCATCCATTCCCCCCGGGGCAAACCTATGGTTGTTTCTTATCGGGGACCCCCCCAGTGCTCCGGTCTTTCCCCTATGTCGTCTCCACTGTCCCCAAATCTTCAGTGTAGCTACCACCAACGGACTCGTGGTATAGTTCCTTGGTGAGAACGGCAATGGGGCTGTCACCATAGCCTGCAGGCTGGTCCCCCTACAGGACGCCCTCTCTAATCTCTTCCACGCCGCTCCTTCCTCCTCTCCCATCCACTTACTCACCATTGAAATATTAGCGGCCCAATAATACTCACTTAGGCTCGGTAGTGCCAGCTCCCCCCTATCCCTACTACGCTGTAAGAATCCCTTCCTCACTCTCGGAGTCTTCCCGGCCCAAACAAAACCCATGATACTCTTTTCTATCCTTTTGAAAAAAGCCTTCGTGATCACCACCGGGAGACACTGAAACACAAAAAGGAATCTCGGGAGGACCACCATCTTAACTGCCTGCACCCTCCCTGCCATTGACAATGCTACCATATCCCATCTCTTGAAATCTTCCTCCATCTGTTCCACCAACCGCGTCAAATTTAGCCTGTGCAATGTGCCCCAATTCTTAGCTATCTGGATCCCCAGATAACGAAAGTCTCTTGTTACCTTCCTCAACGGTAGGTCTTCTATTTCTCTACTCTGCTCCCCTGGATGCACCACAAACAGCTCACTCTTTCCCATGTTCAATTTATACCCTGAAAAATCCCCAAACTCCCCAAGTATCCGCATTATTTCTGGCATCCCCTCCGCTGGATCCGCCACATATAGTAGCAGATCATCCGCATATAAAGATACCCGGTGTTCTTCTCCTCCCCTAAGTATTCCCCTCCATCCCTTGGAACCTCTCAGCGCTATCGCCAGGGGCTCAATCGCCAGTGCAAACAGTAACGGGGACAGAGGACATCCCTGCCTTGTCCCTCTATGGAGCCGAAAATATGCCGATCCCCGTCCATTCGTGACCACACTCGCCACTGGGGCCCTATACAACAGCTGCACCCATCTAACATACCCCTCTCCGAACCCAAATCTCCTCAACACCTCCCACAGATAATCCCACTCCACTCTATCAAATGCTTTCTCGGCATCCATCGCCACTACTATCTCCGTTTCACCCTCTGGTGGGGCCATCATCATTACCCCTAACAACCTCCGTATGTTCGTGTTCAGCTGTCTCCCCTTCACAAACCCAGTTTGGTCCTCATGAACCACCCCCGGGACACATTCCTCTATTCTCATTGCCATTACCTTGGCCAAGACCTTGGCATCTACATTGAGGAGGGAGATTGGTCTGTAGGACCCGCATTGTAGCGGATCCTTTTCCTTCTTTAAAAGAAGCGATATCGTTGCTTCTGACATAGTCGGGGGCAGTTGTCCCCTTTCCTTTGCCTCGTTGAAGGTCCTCGTCAGTAGCGGGGCGAGCAAGTCCAAATATTTTCTGTAAAATTCAACTGGGAATCCGTCCGGTCCCGGGGCCTTTCCCGTCTGCATGTTCCTAATTCCTTTCATCACTTCTTCTACCGTGATCTGTGCTCCCAATCCCATCCTTTCCTGCTCTTCCACCTTGGGAATTTCCAGCCGATCCAAAAACTCCATCATTCTCTCCCTCCCATCCGGGGGTTGAGCTTCATACAATTTTTTATAAAATGTCTTAAACACTTCATTCACTCTCTCCGCTCCCCGCTCCGTCTCTCCATCTTCGTCTCTCACCCCCCCTATTTCCCTCGCTGCTCCCCTTTTCCTCAATTGGTGTGCCAGCAATCTGCTCGCCTTCTCTCCATATTCATACTGTACACCCTGCGCCTTCCTCCATTGTGCCTCTGCAGTGCCTGTGGTCAGCAAGTCAAATTCCACATGCAGCCTTTGCCTTTCCCTATACAGTCACTCCTCCGGTGCTTCAGCATACTGTCTGTCCACCCTCAAAAGTTCTTGCAACAACCGCTCCCGTTCCTTACTCTCCTGCTTCCCTTTATGTGTCCTTATTGATATCAGCTCCCCCCTAACCACCGCCTTCAACGCCTCCCAGACCACTCCCACCTGAACCTCCCCATTGTCATTGAGTTCCAAGTACTTTTCAATGCATCCCCTCACCCTTAAGCACACCCCCTCATCCGCCATTAGTCCCATATCCATTCTCCAGGGTGGACGCCCTCTTGTTTCCTCCCCTATCTCCAAGTCTACCCAGTGTGGGGCATGATCCGAAATGGCTATAGCCGTATATTCCGTTCCCCTCACCCTCGGGATCAATGCCCTACCCAACACAAAAAAGTCTATGCGTGAATAGACTTTATGGACATAGGAGAAAAACGAGAACTCCTTACTCCTAGGTCTACTGAATCTCCACGGGTCCACCCCTCCCATCTGCTCCATAAAATCCTTAAGCACCTTGGCTGCTGCCGGCCTCCTACCAGTCCTGGACTTCGACCTATCCAGCCTTGGTTCCAACACCGTGTTAAAGTCTCCCCCCATTATCAGCTTTCCGGTCTCTAGGTCTGGGATGCGTCCTAGCATTCGCCTCATAAAATTGGCATCGTCCCAATTCGGGGCATACACGTTTACCAACACCACCATCTCTCCCTGTAATTTGCCACTCACCATCACGTATCTGCCCCCGTTATCCGCCACTATAGTCTTTGCCTCGAACATTACCCGCTTCCCCACTAATATAGCCACCCCCCTGTTTTTCGCATCCAGCCCCGAATGGAACACCTGCCCTACCCATCCTTTGCGCAACCTAACCTGATCTATCAGTTTCAGGTGCGTTTCCTGTAACATGACCACATCTGCTTTAAGTTTCTTAAGGTGTGCGAGTACTCGTGCCCTCTTTATCGGCCCGTTAAGCCCCCTCACGTTCCACGTGATCAGCCGAGTTGGGGGGCTTCCCACCCCCCCCCCCCTTGCCGGTTAGCCATCATCTTTTTCCAGCTTCTCGCCCAGTTCCCACGCGGCTGTATTTCTCCCAGACGGTGCCCCCCCGCCCATCCTTTCCCGCACCCACTCCCCCCTTTCCCCAGCAGCAGCAACCCAGTAATTCCCCGCTCCCCCCCCCCCCCCCCGCTAGACCCCCCGCTAGCGTAATTACTCCCCCCATGTTGCTCCCAGAAGTCAGCAAACTCTGGCTGACCTCGGCTTCCCCCCGTGATCACGGCTCGCCCCGTGCGGCGCCCCCTCCTTCCTGCTTCTCTATTCCCGCCATAATTATCATAGCGCGGGAACCAAGCCCGCGCCTCTCCCTCGGCCCCGCCTCCCATGGCCAACGCCCCATCTCCTCTCCCTCCCCACCTCCCCCCATCACCACCTGTGGGAGAAAGAAAAGTTACCATACCGCAGGATTAATCATACAATCCCTCTTCGCCCCCCCCCCCCCCCACTCGTCCCACCACTTTGTCCAAACGTTCATTTTCGTAGTCCAATCATTCCAATTTTTCTTCTACAATAAAAGTCCACGCTTCATCCGCCGTCTCAAAGTAGTGGTGCCTCCCTTGATATGTGACCCACAGTCTTGCCGGTTGCAGCATTCCAAACTTTATCTTTTTTTTGTGAAGTACCGCTTTGGCCCGATTAAAGCTCGCCCTCCTTCTCGCCACCTCCGCACTCCAATCTTGATAGACGCGGATCACCGCGTTCTCCCATTTACTACACCGAGTTTTCTTCGCCCATCTAAGGACCATTTCTCTATCCTTAAAACGGAGAAATCTCACCACTATGGCTCTGGGAGCTTCTCCTGCTCTCGGTCCTCGCACCATAACTCGGTATGCTCCCTCCACCTCCAACGGACCCGTCGGGGCCTCCACTCCCATTAACGAGTGCAGCATCGTGCTCACATATGCCCCGACGTCCGCCCCCTCCACACCTTCAGGAAGGCCAAGAATCCTCAAGTTGTTCCTCCTTGCGTTATTTTCCAGTGCCTCCAACCTCTCCACAGATCGTTTCTGGTGTGCCTCCTGTATCTCCGACTTCACCACCAGGCCCTGTATGTCGTTTTCATTCTCTGCTGCTTTCGCCTTCACGACCCGAAGCTCCTGCTCCTGGGTCTTTTGTTCCTCTTTCAGCCCTTCAATCGCCTGTAATATCGGGGCCAACAACTCTTTCTTCATTTCCTTTTTTATCTCCTCCACGCAGCGTTTCAAAAACTCTTGTTGTTCAGGGCCCCATATGAAACTGCCACCTTCCGACGCCATCTTGGTTTCTGCTTGCCTTCCTTGCCGTTGTTCCAAAGGATCCGCTGCAATCCGGCCACTTTCCTCTCCTTTTTCCATCCGTGTCCAGGGGGAACACCCTTCTGGTTTACCGCACGGTGTTTTCAGCCGTTAAAATTGCCGTTGGGGCTCCTATCAAGAGCCCAAAAGTCCGTTTCACAGGGAGCTGCCGAAACGTGCGACTCAGCTGGTCATCGCCGCACCCGGAAGTCGTGGTTAGCATTGTTGTCTCACAGCACCAGGGACCCAAGTAATTTGATTCCGGTCTTGGGTCACTGTCTGTGTGGAGTTTACACGTTCTCCCCGTGTCTGTGTGGATTTCCTCTGGGTGCTCTGGTTTCTTCCAACAGTCCAAAAATGTGCAGATTAGGTGGATTGGCCATGATCAATGTGTGAGGTTATGGGGATAGAATGTCAGTGGGTCTAGATAGATGGCTCTTTCAGAGGGTTGGTGCAAATTCAATGGGCTGATTGGCCTCCTGCTATAATTTAATAGTTTAATTATTTTTACACACCCGTCGTGCAGAAAAGGCATCAGAACGAAGCTGTTAGACCTCTAAATGATATACACCGCACAACCAGGTCTACAGCAGAGGGACTCCATATAGCAATTGTTATTCAGAATTAAACCTTTGTCCTGCTTGGCCATGTAGGAATGCCATAGATTCAATGGATTCTGAAGCTTGGCAGAAGGAAAGGCTCCTTATAAATCATGGTGCCATTTTGTCCGGGAGGGCTGTTCCACCCCCCCCCCCCCCCCCCCGGCTGAGGGGCTACCTGATTGAGGTGTGCAAAATTATGAGGGACATGGATAGGGAAGATAGGAAGGACCTTTTCCCTTTAATTGAGTGGTCAATAATCATGGGGCATTGATTTATGGTTATGGGGTGGAGGTTTAGGGGTGGATTCTCTGCCACCCGTCGCCAGTAGTGGGGTTTCCGATCTGACAGGGAATCGCAGGTCAGGCTAAAAACCGTCGATCTCGTTTCATGCTAGCGGGAGAATGCAAATGGGTGCAAATGCAAATGGGAGCTGGAAATCCAATTCTCCAGGCCTCTGATTCTCTAGGCCTCTCAGCTGGGATTCATGCAGGTATGGCTTGGTGCAGGTATTTTCAAGCATAGCCCTGATGCGTGCAGTGGATCCCGTGGTGGGTCAAGCGGGTAAGTGTGTAACGTTGGTACCCCTAAAGTCCATTTGGGGTCCCCACAGTGCAAATACTGCTCCCCCAGCCCCCCATCAGACCAGCCATAACAGACCCCCCCCAACATAGATCCCTGTCTGAAAGCTGAAGAGCAAACCAGGCAGTAGGGTGAAAAATCATTGCTTTCTCACTTACCTTTTACTAACATCTGCTGCTTCAGACAAAAGTGTTCAAAGTAGCAGCTGTTACAAGTGTCAGAGGCTTCTTGGAAAGCCCAGTACACTTCAAAGTGCTTGAAGTCTCTTGACATCCTTTGAAATGCAAATCTTCCATTAAATTTCACACAGAAGTAGTTTAGTAGCATTTAGCTGCTTTTGATGTGGTGAGGGTCTGTCAACCGTAGCAAAAGTTTTATTAACATCATGATTAGAATCAAAGCAGGATAATGGATATGCATTCAAGCATGAAGGGAAGGATCAATAAACAATCCACCAACTAGCCTTCTCTGGAGTAATAAAACACAATCACTGGCTAATACAATGTATTGTTGTGTGAAATTGAGTGGAAGATTTGCATTTCAAAGGTTGTTAGGAAAGGGTAACTGAAAATTGAATGATTTTTCACCCTATGGCACTGTGTATAGTGGTGAGCACTGGTGCCTCACAGCTCCAGGGTCCCAGTTTCAATTCTGACCTCGGGTGACTGTGTGGCATTTGCACTTTCTCCCCGTGTCTGTGTGGGTTTCCTCCGGGTGCTCCGGTTTCCTCCCACAGTCCAAAGATGTGTAGGTTAGGTGGATTGGCATGTTAAATTGCCCCTTGGTGTCCAAAAGGTTAGATGGGGTTACTGGGTTACGGAGATAGGAGGCGTGGGCTTAGGTAGGGTGCTCTTTCCCAGGGCCGAATGGCCTCCTTCGGCACTGTAAATTCTATGATACTGCCTGAAAGGCACTTCAGCTTTCAGGCAGGGGTTTCTGTTGAGGGGGGAGTCTCTTGGGACGTCTGTTGGGAAGGGGCTTGGAGGTCTCTGTTGGGGTCTGATGGGGATGTCTCTGTTGGGGGTCTGATGAGGTGGTCACAGTTGGAGTTCTCTGATGGGGGATCTCTCTTGGAGGTCTGATGGGGGTCTCTGTTGGAGTTCTGATTGGGGTAGGTGGGGGGGGGGAAGGAACGCAGGTCACCCTCTTGTGTATGTGCTGTAGGAGGGTGACCCGTTATTCCCTTGGTGATGGGAGGAGGCTGCCCCTACTTGTCAGCAGTGAGGGGGAGGGGTCGTGCAGGATTGCATTGTTGGGGGAGGGGGCCAGCTGCAAGGCCTTGGTATTGGGCTGCCAGCTGAAAATGTTGTCCCGGTACTGGGATTCTGACAGAATCCCATGAGTTCCCCTCCATGCAGGTTCCTAGCTCCAGCGGAGACTAGGATCGATTCTATTCTGGTGGGAGAACTTAGTCTTCAACTGTTCGAGGGGTTCTAAAGAAAAGCTTTTTTGCCCAGAGGGTCGTGAGCATCTGGAACTCACTGCCTGAAAGGACGGTAGAGGTGGGAACCCTCAAAACATTTAAAAAGCATTTAGGTGAGCACTTGAAATGCCATTTCATATAAGACTATGGATCAAATGCTGGAAAATGGGATGAAAATAGCTAGGTGCTTGATGGCCTGAATAGACACGATGGGCCTCTTTCTGTGTTGTAAAAGTCTATGACTCTGCATAGAGACGCCCCAAACATACTTGTGACACTAGCAAAATCTAATGTAAATGCTGCTGGTGATCTGGGAGAACAGCACTTCTGCATTAAACCATATGCAAAACCTATTGAATAGCAGTGACTGCATTTTCAAAAGGCCAAGTGCCGCAAATAACGTACCTTCATATGGACTTCGTAATGTTAGCTTAATACAGCAAATGCATTCTCATACACAAGTGTGTTTGTTGTGACATATTTACTGTCTGGAATTCCACCAACTTTATAATACTCTTATACATAGAGTAAACTGTAGTTTCTATATTGGCCATTGATCACTACCTCCTATAGTCCAGGCCTCCCACAAGTGATGGATGGATGAGCAATTAAACTGGCAGATTTTGTTCAATAAGTGGCCAGGAATACGTCTTTTTTCATTCTCGCTTAATCTGTCACTGGCCTAACTACAACTAATAAAAATATTGCCTCAGTGGCTGCAAAATTTAAAACACACCCATTCTCAGTGCATGAATTTTGAACACATTATCACATGACAATGTCATGACATGGGATTGACATTGGGCAGTGGCGAATTAGTCAAGACGAGTGTTGAAAATGAAAATCGCTTATTGTCACAAGTAGGCTTCAAATGAAGTTACTGTGAAAAGCCCCTAGTCGCCACATTCCGGCACCTGTTCGGGGAGACTGGTATGGGAATTGAACCGTGCTGCTGGCCTGCCTTGGTCTGCTTTAAAAGCCAGCGATTTAGCCCAGTGTGCTAAACCAGCCGGACCCAACAATTTTTTACTGCTTACCCTTTAACTTTTGGTGTAATTTTGAAGGAGCAGTTATCAAACTGCTCGCAAAAGCAATCACATTTGCAGACTGCCGCGAAGGTCATGCGATTGAATCTCCAGGAATAGAGCCAACCAAAGTTGATAACCGTACTTAAGTTACGAGTATAGAGTCAGTCCAAACAGTTTATTCTTTACTTTGACTGTGAATACACACAGGTTTGAAATTCACAGTATATTTAAAGAGAAGTAAAATATGCCATTGATTAGTTCTGAAAACCTCTTTCACAAGGTGTGGTGAATGTATTGCTGTAACAATTCACCATGTGCATATCTGTATTACGCTGTTGCCCATGGGCTCCACCTATGGACCATTGTAAGGTATTACCTATGATGTAGCATGTTGGGGCCTGTGTGGGCTCCGCCCTGGCTCCACCCCTTGAGGGGAGGTATAAAGAGCAGTCGCCCTATAGGCGGCTCCCACTAACAGATCAGTCGCAGGCAGGCACTGTTCTAGTTGATTAAAGCCACAGTTTACTTCTACTCCTGATTTCGTGTGAATTGATGGTCGCACCAATTTAATCAACTACAATGCCACTCTGGAATTGGCCCTCAAACCTGACTGACTGGAACTCGATCAGCAGGCCGCGGAGGCGAAAGAGATTTTTTCGCACTGGCTCCGCTGTTTCAAGGCCTACCTCGCCGCCTCCTCCTCGCCTTCCGTCACCGACGAACAGAAGCTGAGTCTCCTCCACGCACAGGTGATCCATCGAATCTCTGTTCAACTTGAGGAAGCCTCCACCTACGCAGACGCCCTCGCGATGTTAGAGCGCCTCTATGTAAGGCCCGTGAATGAGGTATACGCGTGTCATCTCCTTACCACACGCCACAAGCGTCCTGGGGAATCGCTGGAAGAGTACCTACGCGACCTCAAAGTCCTTGCACGAAGCTGCAATTACCAGGCCGTTACGGCCACTCACCATATGGACCTCACCATCCGGGACACCTACATGGCTGGAGTCAGGTCCAACTACGTGAGACAGCGCCCACTCGAAAAAGGTGCCCTAGACCAGGAAGAGACGGTAAAATTAGCCTCCTCTCTGGAAGTAGCGTTCCAAAGCCTTAACGCGTTCCCGTCCGATCACGCGACCCCCTCGTGGACCCCCGACCAAAGAGTAACCCAGGCCTATTCCGCGCGGCTGCCCGCCCACCATGGGCGGCTACCCTGTTATTTCTGCGGCCAACCTCAACACCCCCCGCAGCGCTGCCCGGCCTGGAACACGAACTGCAGCGACTGCATGAGAAAAGGACATTTTGCTAAAGTTTGCCTTGCCAGGTCCAAAAACTCTAAATCGCAAGCCCGACCCTCAGACTCACAGGCCCGCAGATCCCGCAGTGTGGCAGCGTGTCTGCCGGCTCCCCCCCCCCCGGCCGCGGCCTCGTGTTGTCCATGGGGGCAGCCATCTTCTAGCCGCGCAGTGTGTGTGACTCACGGGGGCCGCCATCTTGGCCATTCTCGCCCACGTGGCCCGCCACATGCGATTCAAGGGGGCCGCCATCTTGGACGTCATCTTCCTCGCCGCCCGACATGTGCGACCGACAGGGGCCGCCATCTTGGCCGCCATCTGCAACACCGCCCGACATGTGCGACTAACGGGGGCAGCCATCTTGGAACCGCCTCAGCACCTCTGACCACGTCAGCTACCCGCAACTCAGCGTGGTCACCCTTGACCAGTCGTGACCCAAACACCTCCGGAGCTCTATGGTGACCGTCAGGGTAAACGGACACGAAACGCCCTGCCTCTTCGACTCCGGGAGCACAGAGAGCTTCATTCATCCAGACATGGTAAGACGCTGCTCGCTCCCAATCTTCCCGGCGCATCAAACCATCTCCCTCGCCTCCGGGTTGCACTTGGTGGAGGTCTGGGGGTGCACTACCGCAACCCTCGCAATACAGGGCACCGAGTGCGCCAATTTTAAATTATATGTACTCCCCGATCTCTGCGCTCCTCTTCTATTGGGACTAGATTTCCAATGTAACCTCAGCAACCTAACCCTGAAGTTCGGCGGGCCCCTACCCCACTCACCTTATGTAGCCTCGCGACCCTCAAGGTCGACCCTCCCCCGCTCTTCGCAAATCTCACGCCGACTGCAAACCAGTCGCCACCAGAAGCAGGCGGTACAGCATCCAGGAGAGGACTTGTAGCAGGTCCGAGGTCCAGCGACTCTTGCGAGAGGGAATCATCGAGGCCAGCAATAGCCCCTGGAGAGCCCACGTAGTGGTCGTCAGGATCGGGGAAAAGAACCGGATGGTTGTAGATTACAGCCAAACCATAAACCGGTACACGCACCTCGATGCGTACCCCCTTCCCCAGATCGCTGACACGGTTAATCAGGTCGTGCACTACCAGGTGTTCTCCACGGTGGATCTGAAGTCTGCGTACCACCAGCTCCCAATCCGCCCGGGGGACCACCACTCCACAGCTTTTGAGGCAGTCGGCCACCTCTTCCACTTCCTCCGGGTCCTCTTTGGCGTCACGGACGGGGTCTCGAGCTTCCAAAGAACGATGGACCGAATGGCGGACCAGTCCGGGCTGCGGGCCACATTTCCGTACTTGGGCAACGTCACCATCTGCAGCCATGATCAGCAGGACCACGATGCCAACCTCCAGAGATTTCTCCAAACTGCCCGAACCCTTAACCTCACTTCCAACAAGGAGAAATGCGTTTTCCGCACAACCAGACTAGCCATCCTCGGCTATGTCATGGAAAACTGGGTTCTAGAACCCGACCCCGACCGTATGCGCCCCCTCTTGCAACTCCCCCTTCCCCACTATCCCACGCCCTTAAAAGGTGCCTCTGGTTCTTTTCATATTACGCCCAGTGGGTCCCCAACTTTGCGGACAAAGCCTGCCCACTAATCAAGGCCACCATCTTCCCACTGGCGGCTGAGGCCCACCAGGCCTTCAGCTGCATCAAGGCGGATATCACCAAAGTCGTGATGCGCGCGGTGGCCGAGTACGTCCCCTTCCAGGTGGAGAGTGATGCATCAGAGGTCGCCCTCACCGCTACCCTCAATCAGGCAGGCAGGCCAGTAGCATTTTTTTCACGAACCCTCACCACCTACGAAATTCGACACTCCTCAGTCGAAAAGGAAGCCCAAGCCATCGTGGAAGCCGTACGGCACTGGAGGCTGCGGCACTGGAGGCACTACCTCGCTGGTAGGAGGTTTACCCTCGTCACCGACCAACGATCGGTAGCCTTCATGTTCGATACTACGCAGCGGTGCAAGATCAAGAATGATAAGATCTTGAGGTGGAGGATCGAACTCTCCACCTATAATTACGATATAGTATATCATCCTGGGAAGCACAACAAACCCGCAGATGCCCTGTCCCGCGGCACATGCGCCAGTGCGCAAGATGACCGACTACGTGCTATCCACGATGACCTCTGCCACCCAGGGGTCACCTGGCTTCTCCACTACATTAACGCCCGCAACCTGCCCTACCCAACTGAGGAGGTCAGAGCCATGACCAGGGACTGCCAAATCTGTGCGGAGTGTAAGACGCACTTCTATCGACCGGATAAGGCCCACCTGGTAAAGGCATCCCGGCCCTTTGAGCACCTCAGTATCGATTTCAAAGGGCCCCTCCCCTCCAACAACCGCAACACATATTTCCTCAACGTCATCGACGAGTTCTCCCGCTTCCCCTTTGCAATCCCTTGCCCCGACATGACCGTGGCCACCGTCATTAAAGCCCTACATAGTGTCTTCACCCTGTTTGGTTTCCCCACGTACGTTCACAGTGACCGGGGCTCGTCGTGGATGAGCAACGGACTGCGTAAGTACCTGCTCAGTAAGGGCATCACCTCGAGCAGGACTACCAGTTATTGCCCCAGGGGAAACGGGCAGGTGGAGAGGGAGAACGCGACAGTCTGGAAGACCGTCCGCCTGGCCCTACGGCCTAGGAATCTCCCAGTTCCCCACTGGCAGGAGGTCCTCCCCGACACACTCCACCCTATTAGATCCCTACTTTGCACGGCCAAAACGAGCCCCCTCATGACCGCCTATTTGTTTTCCCCAGGAAATCCACCTCCGGGGCTTCGCTTCCATCCTGGCTGAAGACACCGGGCCCGTCCTGCTCCGCAAACACGTCAGGAGCCATACGTCCGACCCCCTGGTCGAGAGGGTCCAGCTCCTACACTCCAACCCCCAGTACGCATACATCGAACACCCCGACGGCTGACAGGATACGGTCTCCCTCCGGGACCTGGCACCCGCCGGTTCCACTACCACCGCCACCCCATCTTACCCCACCCAACCTACGCTGACCAGCACCCCCGCCCCTACATGGCACCCGCACCGCTTCTCGCCTGCCATTCGCCCTTCATCGACCCACAGGAATGAAGCCCCGGAAGACACGCTCCCGGAGTCCACGTCTGTGCCCGTACCGGCGACTTCACTACCGATGCCAACACGGCTGAGTTCGACGCCCGGGCCAGCTGCGATACCAGAGCTTCGGCGATCACAGCGCACAATCCGTGCGCCGCACAGACTGAACTTATGAACCCTTCACCCTCGCCGGACTTCATTTTTTTAACAGAGGGTGAATGTGGTGAATGTATTGCTGTAACAATTCACCATGTGCATATCTGTATTATGCTGTTGCCCATGTGGGTTCCACCTATGGACCAGTGTAAGTATTACCTATGATGTAGCATGTTGGGGCCTGTGTGGGCTCTGCTCCTGGCTCCACCCCTTGAGGGGAGGTATGAAGAGCAGTCGCCCTGTAGGCGGCTACCACTAACAGATCAGTCGCAGGCAGGCACTGTTCTAGTTGATTAAAGCCACAATTTACTTCTACTCCTGGTTTTGTGTGAATTGATGGTCGCATCACAAGGAAAGTAACTATCAGTATCAATCCTGTAATTAACTAGCATAGCATTAAAAACCCCGGGAATACTAATTTACCATGTTTGTGTTTGAATGTTAGCTATGCTCTCCAGGTCAGCTTTGCATAACATTGTGCTATAATTACTTTCAATTCAAAAGTACTTCACACTTGTTACCTCTGTGATTTGATGTTTAAATAGCTTTCAAATATTTAATTTGTAAAATATTAAGTTAATTTTGTTTTTCTTACAAATTACTGAAACAGGTTCAGAGTCAAATGGTAGAATCGTGCTGAAAACATGTGGTGAATTTAACTGAACCCGCCCAGTGGGAGACTGAGGTGATTTGTTCCTCTAGATTTTACATTTTATTAAAATCAGCAGAACAATCGGCCGGGTGTAAAAGGGGCTGTTGTTGGATCCTGCTGGATGGGCTAGGTTAAAATGACACTCCCCGTGGCTGTTCCCATGTCAACGCTTGAAACAAGTCTTGCATAATCTTCATACAGTCACTCCTGACAGTGACTATAATTATCTGCAGAGCATAGATATTAAGACAATATTTAGTAAGCCTACAATGCTCTTGGCAGAAGTACAAGAGACAGTTACGAAGAAACCAAAGTACTGCAACAGAGGAACGTAAGTCATGCATTTAGAAGAGTGACTTCATCGATTTGCATTTGATTTCTTGATTACTATTCTTTCGGTTAGTATTGTGATTAACATTTCCAGACTCTCAGATTATGTGACCCTGTTTAGGCACAGACTGCAGGCTCAGTAAAATGACTGGAGATCATTGATCAGAATTTTAAACATTGATATCTATAGAGGATTCAGAAAAGCAATTGAAGATAACAGAGATATCAGTTTAAATTAGCTTTTGTGCTAAATAAGATTGTGTTTCAATAACTTTATCTCTAAAATATCAATTAAAAAATAATTTGAAAATATTATTCACTGAAGAATTTACAACATTGTTGCACAAATCAAATTGGAAAGTTATCCCACTGGACACATTTTCTTGTCTAGATTAATTTAAAGTCCAGTGAGGGTGAAAAAAATCCTAGCTAATGTAATTGAAATGTAATTAATAAATGACAAAAGCAAATTGTGTTCTCCACACCTTATACCTTTATAGAAAGCAGTATGTGTTTAACAACCTGCTCAAAATCAGAAATAAGGGACAAAATACTTTTTTTGTTGAAAGGGAAATTTTGAAATGCATTGTATTTACAGCAACTACACTTAAGATGCAACCTGTGCCAATGGCCCCTCATGCTAACAGTGGGGGTTAACCATGAAAACTATAAGAGAATGGGCAAATAACATTATTCATGGTGGGTATGCAGTGGTGTGTCTGACGTTCACATAAAATTGAGCCATGGGCCTCATTTTACAAAATGTGGTAAGCTATCCTGCCTCCAGTGTTACATTGCTTCCTTACCACAAACTCATATTGGCTGTTTGCTTCACCAGTATCGCCTCTCAGGTGTTGGAGTAAGGAAATGGAGAATGTTGTAATTGCTGATTGCAGTGACCCTCAAGAGTGCAGTTCAAGGCATCCCAAAACAGATATTAGACCTTTGGTTAACATGTGAAATGACCTAACGCCTGTTTAGGCAGCTGACACTTGAGTCATAAGGAATATCCATGACAAAATTGATCCTTTTTAACTCTTGTTTTCTGCTTGGAAAATGGGTGCAATCTGGTCCAGTTTCTACCCGACAATCTTTCTTGCAATTCGTAACCGAAATTAATAACACAAAGTGGCCTGTGCAACAAGAGGTCAAAATCACTGGTGTGCATTGGTGCTTGTATCCATGGGAATATGTTTACATTGCCATATCACCAAGCTGGCATAAATCAAGTTCATATATCATATTGGTCACTGGACAATGCCCCTCACTGTCTTTACAGAATTCATTTGCAGGATGAATGAAATTGCTGAATAATAACCTTTTGATCCAAACAGTAAATACTCATGTTTAAATCTGTTACTACTGCAGCTCACTCAGGAGTTCTGAAAGGGCCTTCCTGAAAATGGCCATGGAATAAGCAAACCATTTGCTATATTTTATGAGGCCACAATGTGGTCCACACCAAGTAGTTGAAAGAAACTTAGTTTGTTTACAATAGCTGTAATATACGTCACATGGTAGATGCCAACTGGGTCTGCCTTGCCGGTGCCTAACTGGCTAGATTTATATACCATACAACTATACATTGTTTAGCAGTCCCCCGCCCCCTCAACAGGAGAGCTCGTATTCTGCAAGGTTCACAGGGAAGCTGATTGTTCCCACCCCATAAGAAATTTGCGGGTTATAACACTATACCCTCCAGATACAATAGATGGTATCATTTTGAGACAATTGCGTCATTTCCATATGAGAACAAGTTTTCAGTGCTACCCATGCTTCTAATTTACAGTTTGACAGATATGGGAAACAGGAACTGGAATGTTAATTGAGGTTCCTAAAGACAGATTGCATCTCTTTTAGTGTGGTGTCTTTCATGAATATTGAGTGACAGAACTGCTACTGCAAGCAAAGTGTCTGTCACTGTCTTGGATAGTGCAATGGATGTCTTGATGGAGAAGGTGGCCAGAAGCAACACAATGTCATTCACTGAAAATGGATGCAGTGTTGTTCACCGGAAAACCCAATAACAGTCAACAGTGGTAGCAAAGCACAAGAACACCAGGAATCTGACAACACAGAACTTGCAGCATTGTATAAAGAAATGCAATGGCCAAATCAAAGATTTAAGGTAAGATTCCCATTCATAGCTGTTTTATAATCTGCACCATTCTATAGCCCCAGCATTAGCAAACACCGGTTTTCCATCTCTGACCTCCCCTCATAGCAGCACCCATGAATGTATCCCCTTCTGTTTCCATTGCGCACTCTGGACCTAATAAGTAAATGAGCATTCACTCTGAACCACAAGAGAATGAGCAAAAAAACATTAGTCATGGTGGGTATGCAGTAGTGTGCCAAACAGGGAGGCCTGAGATTCACACAGAATTGAGCTATGGTCCTCATTTTAGCAATTAATGAGGGCCCAGTGATTGTGAGAGCATTATCCGTGTGAGGCCTGGTTAATTATGACAAACAAATCATGGACTGTTCATCTGATTGCCACGGGAACCTGTTTACGGCTCACGCTCAAGGCAGAATTTCCATTGGGCCTTTGAAACCTATTTTGTACAATAAACTGCGAGAGACTATATCAGATCCCATCAGGAGTCTGCAGACTAATACAATTCATGGTTTTTGCAGGACACGCTGGCACATAACAGAAAGGAACTCTGGGGAATGATTTAACCACAGCATTGCGCCTGTTGTGCATCAGGGCACGCTGGTTAAATAGCAGGAAGGGCCAAAATTGAGAATTGTGCCGGCGCAAATTAGTTTCCTATCTAACTGGCCCACTCCGATGGTGAGGTACGGTATCATGCCTAAATATGGTGGGCATTTCATTAACCCCAATTTGCATTAATTTCCATCTCATTAGCAAATTCAAATGTAATGGCCTCCCGGGAATTAACTGTCTCCCCAGCAAGAAATCACGCAGGTGTCGTTTCGTACCCTTTTTTAAAAACGTGAAGCTGGCACAATGGCTGCTGAGGGGAACGGAGGAGGTGAGAAGCCATTTTCTTTTCCGGCATGCAGCTCAAGGGCACTGAAGCTGCTTCCCCAGTGCTCGGAGTGGGGAGGGGGAGACCCCTCATGGGGTGTTGGGCTTGGTTGAGGCTGAAGAGTTCCAGGTTGGTGGTGATCCTTGGGCCAAGGTGTGAGAGTGGGGAGGTGAGGAGCTTCTCATCTGTGAGGCATTTAAATATTTAAATATTGTGAACACCCATGACAGGGGCAACTACAGCTGCTGCCTGTCTGATCTAACAAAAACTTCCAGGACAGAGCCCTGTTCCTGGTTATATGCTGAAGGGTACTTTATATCCCTTTGACTATGAACAGCCTCAAGTTTCACAGCTGAAGGCTATTGATAATAACTTGTTAGTTGTGAGGTTGTGTTTTCTGCCTGCTTGTGGCTGCAAATGCCTGGAGGCTGCTGTTGCTGTTTTCTTCCTTTTCTGTAGCCAGAAAGATACCTGGGTCTGGGAACACCGGGCTCAGGTAACGTATGGTGCCAGAAGGAAATCAGGTTTGAAGCAAGAAGGCGCTGTGGGATCTGGTGCGCGGCATTGATACAAATGATGCAGAAAGAATGGCACTGATACGTGGAACAAGTAACACATTGATGGTCAGATCATTTCCATGACAAAGTTCTGGACATGTTAACACATTCTCAGGCTTATCCTCCATTTCTGTTGAGGAAACTGCGAGGGGTAATCCCGTGCATTTGTTTTCTTCTAGAAAATTAGCTACTATAGCTTTGTATTGGTATCAATATGGAACGGCGACGTTTCCCTGCTGTTTAATGGTTAGTGTGATACGTGGAATGCCACATAGAAACATAAAAAATAGAAGCAGGAGGAGGTCATTCGGCTCTTTGAGCCTGCTCCGTCATTCATTATGATCAGGCTGATCATCAAGTTCAATACCCTAATCCTGTGATTCCCCCATATTCCTTCATCCCTTTAGCTCCAAGAGCGATATAATTCCTTCTTGAAATTACACAACGTTTCGGCCTCAACTACTTTCTGTGGTCGAAAATTCCACAGATTCACCACTCTCTGGGTGAAGAAATTTCTCCTCACCTCAGTCCTAAAAGGTTAACCCCTCATCCTCAAATTATGACCCCTAGTTCTGGACAACCCCACCATTGACACATTCTTTCTGAATCTACCCTGTCTAATCCTGTTAGAATTTTGTAAGTTTCTATGAGATCCACTCTCACTCTTCTAAACTCCAATTAATATAATCCTAACCAATTTAGTCTCTCCTCATATAACAGTCCCGCCATCCCAGGAATCGCTGCACTCCCTCCATAGCAAGAATATCTTTCCTCAGATAAGGACACCAAAACTACACATAATACTCCAGGTGTGGCCTCACCAATTCCCTATACAATCACAGTAAAACATCTCAATTCCTATACTCAAATCCTTTTGCAATGAAGGCCAATGTGCCATTTGCTTTCTTTACTGCCTGCTGTACCTGCACGCTTACTTTCAACGACTGATGCACAAGGGCACCAAGGTCTCCCTGAGTATCCACCTCTCTCAGTTTACACCCATTCAAATAATAATCTGCCTTCCTATTTTTGCTACTGATGTGGATAACCTCACATTTATCCACATTATACTGCCATGCATATGCCCACTCACTCAGCCTGTCAAAATCCAGCTGAAGCATTTCTGCATCCTCCTCATAGCTCACCCTCCCACCCAACTTTGTATCATCTACATAGTTGATTTTCAAATCTTTGTCATTGTTGACCATTTAATAAACAAAATATTCTCAAGTGGCTCTCATGGGTACACATACCATGCCTCAGACGATGATTATTGCATCGTATTTTAAGGAAACTTTGAAGCCTGAACAGTTTGCCTGAACTCTAGAAGCATCAACACCATAGAGGCAGCAACCAACAATCAAACACTCAAGACCTGGGCTTCAGCACTGGGGATATCCTCACGGCCAAAGGGTTACTGTGTGGATCAAGGGAGGGCACCTGAGCACAGTCTTGAGGGTGTGCGGGGGCCCCTTGAACATGGAGTGGTGCCTCCAGCCTGCATCGACGCTGCTGCCTTCTACGGCATCTGGCCGTCTGGGCTGCCACCAGCACTTCAAGGGCACCCTGAGCACAGTCTCCCTAATGTTCCCAGCAGGGGCCTGGGGCCGAAGGTGAGTGTACAGAGCAAGGTTTTCCAGCACAACTAGCTTGTTGGATGGCACTCTGAGAGAAGGCGGGACATGTAAGGGTGGGATTTTAGGATCCCAGGTGGGAAACCCTAATTGATTGTTGGTCTCTCTTCTTCCGCAATTCCTTTCAGATACCAAAATGGACGGTGGTGTTGGTCCCGCAGAGGGTGCCCTCGCAGTACTGGTGGCAGCCCAGATGGCCGTATGTCGTAGTAGGCAGCAGCGATGACGCAGGCTGGAGGCGGAACTTCATGTTCAGGGGGCCCTCGCACACCCTGAAGACCCAGTTGCCCATCAGGCTGAGGAGGAACCCAGAGGGGAACATCAGCGATAGTCAAGATGTACAGGCGTCGGTGGTCTTTTGAGGATATGATGGACAGCATGTGCCACAGGAGACTCTGTCTCAACAAAGAGAAAGTGCGGCACCATGTGCTCCCGGACTTAGCACTCCATGGAGTAGGAGGAGGACACCCTCTCCTGGTGGCCATGAAGGTCACTGCAGCCATGAACATTTATGCAACCGGTACATTCCAGGGCTCAAACAGGGACTTGTGCAACATTTCACAAGCTACAGCCCACAAGTATATCTGTGAGGTCATGAATGCCCTGTGTGCTTGGGCAGTTGACTGTATCAACTTTGAGCTGGACGAAGCTCACCAAGATGCCCAGGTTGCAGGATTCTTTGTTGACGCCGGCATGCTCCAGGTCCAGGGGGTAATTGATGGCACACATGTCGTCTTGTGCTCAAATGGGGCATTTGGGAGTGTCCTTCATTAACAGGAGGGGTTTTCACTCCCTGAATATTCAATTCATGTGCGACCATCGCCTCTGGAACATACAGGCATGTGCATGCTTCCCAGGGAGCATGCATGACACCTACATTCTGGGACACTCGGAGATGCCTGGTGTCTTTGAGGATCTGCCAACATGATGGGTTGCCTCTTGGAGGATAAGGGGTGCACTTATAAGGGAGGTCCGCTGGTGACGCCGGTGCAGAGGCTGGAGACCGAGGCGGAAACCCGATATAAAGAGGCCCACGTTTGCCACCTATGTTGCCATTGCGCAGATTGTAACCACCCCCACCTCTCTCCCCGCTCTCTGTTCAGTGCCCACTTAGCGATCCTCAGTCTTCTTGATCTTACGTGGTCTATTGCTGCATCTAGGTGTGTCCCCAGGATGCACATCAGAGGTGGAGGCAGCCTGCAGCTTTTCGCGCCCTGTGGCCTTTGTTGCCCCAGGCGGACATCCTCTGGAGGGCCTGGAGCTGGAGGGACCCGGCCGACTTGCTGGTTTCACTGGTGTCGCCGTGCCACCCTCTTCTGCCAGCTTCCCTTGACATGCGCCGATGACAGGAGTTGATTTGGATGGACTGAAAACTGCAGTTGTCTCATTCCTGTCAGGCCCCGGGTTGGCCCTGACAGAGCCTGTTGGTCCCTGAGGGTTTCCATGGGACAAAGGGGCAGCTGGAGTGAACTCCAGAGGCCTCTACATCACCTGTCTCTGCAATTCCTGGATTCTGCCTGTTGTCTGCACCATGGTGTCGACGCCCTCGGAGTCACAAGACTCGGCCATGCTCTGCTGTGCCCTGGCAATGTCCACCTGCACTCAGGCACGTCCCTCTGCGACTGGGACATGCTCCGGAGTCTGGAGTGCCTTGGCACTGTCCAGCTGCATATGGGACATATCCCACAGGGACTGGGGCATGATGTTGAGGCCCTCAGCCATAGTCGTCACAGACTGAGCCTGCCTTGGACACCACCACTCAAGATGTTGAATTTGTGCTCCAGGCTTTCCACTGCAGTTGCTACCCTAGCAGTGTTGGCCTAGATGCCACGCACTGTCAGCATCATCTCCTGCGCCTGTAGCCTTTGGCACTCCTCCAATCTGCTATGCACTCACTGGAATGTTGCTGACATGCCCTCGTGAATCTCACGGCCGTGTCATAGCATCTGCATCAGCTCTGGGGTAACCTTGTCCAGAGGCCCGGCATCTGACTGGGTCTCAGCAGAATCCTGGGATCCAACAGAACTATGGCTGATGACTCCCTTGAGTGTCCCTACTTCCACCTGATGCGCATGAACAACTGTGTGGTGCTCACGAGATAGTGCTCCAGAAACCTGGCCATTAACGTCACCCACCGAGGTGTGTGTCTCTGCGCTGGTGCAAGTTGCGGCTGATAGCTGTGAAACCTCAACGGTGGTCTTCTTGGAGCTCTCCTCCAAGATAGTCTCTTGTGTGGCAGGGGATAGAACGACTCCGGACGGCATGGGTTGAGAATTTGAAGGGTGGCCCTCCAACCCCCTTAGGGGAACAGAATTTCCCTTTTCGCCTCCACAGTGTCTAGAAGCCTGGCCAGGTCGGCATTGCCAAAGCGAGGAGCGAGTCTGCGCGCTGCCATGCTTGTGTGTTGACTGGCGTGATGGTGAGCGAGTGTTTAAAAGCAGCTCTTCCTTGTTAGCGGCGAGACGCTGGGGCACGAGTGTGGCGAATCAGACAGCGGGACAACCAGTAATGGCGAGAAGCTTGTGGGAGCTCATTTCCGGCACTAATTGCCGTTAAATACTTGCCGTGATCGCACCATCGTGGCCGTCACGAAACACACCGCCAATAGCGCCCACAATGACACTTTAAAATGTTTCTGTTAAATCGCACCCCTCATTGCTAGAGGAGGACCATTCCATTCTCTATCCAGGACCTAACATCAGCAGAGAATGGAACTGTCTTGCCATCTCAAAGTGTACCAGATGATGATACTGAGTGTCTAGATATTTCCCTCTCTTCGCCTGAGCCTGAAATCTTCTTCACACACTAGCAGCAAGAACCTGGTGATTCAGCACAAATTCTTCTCCGTCTCTCCATCTCCGTCTTTTCCAGGTCCTTCACAAGTCCTGGAAATATCTGCAGTGGAAGAAGTGGCAGATAGCCAGAAGCACCATCATTAATATTGATCCTTGCAAGCAGCAACACAGGAAGTGAGTTTCAGAGGCCTCAACTGATTCACTGTGCACAATTAGCAAGGTAAAGGCTAACGGAAGCTTGTAATCCTGTCAAAGGCTCGAGTCCTGTTCTTGCACTGTGACCCCCACAGAGAACGAGATTAAGTCATCTTCTCTGGGAAAGAGGACATCCACCATCTGACTGATGTATAGTCAATTGCCTAATATTGCTAAAGTAACAAGCTGGAATACTGTCACTAAGCATGGAATAAGCCTGATGTATAAAAATTCAGCGTCTCCTGCTAACCCATGAGCTGATTCTTGTAAGCTTCAGGGTGAGTCATGATGCTTCTTCCATTACAGGTATTCCCAGGACTGGAAATGACCAAAGACAGCTCTTAAAGGGAAGATGCACTCATTTTTGCCAGGTGGCTGACTAACACTGTTACAAAGAGTTGAATTTTTCAAGTGAGCTGCAAGGCTACCCCCAGGATTCTCTTATGCCTCCATGAGGGCCCAGTAGAAAGGATTTGAACAGAGAGGAACATCTAGGGATGGGAAGAAAATTCCAAAGAGCTACATACAGGAAGCCAACGAAGGTGACTGAACTTGTTAGTCGAACTGGATTCAGTATAAGAAACATTATAATGATCAAACAAGAGCAGCAAGGATGAGAACAGTTATTAATTTCTCCATCTCTCTGCATAACAACTGGTTACAATCCTTCCCTTCACCTGCTCCAGAACTCGGAATGATTCCTTGCCCTTTATGTTATCCTTTGTCACCCATCATCTCTCATTCTGAAAGCACATTCTTGCTGCTGTCACAGCAACCACTAACTGCATTCTATTCTCACATGGTAACAATTACAGAATAAAGAATTCATCTCAAGATTCTTTCCTCACTTCACAGTGTAGGCACTTCCCTTTGAATGCCTCCCCACCCTGCTTGCATCTTGCTTGTTCTCTTTCTCTCAGCATATCCAATATAAGACATTGAGTTAGCTGCAGGGAGAGAAACCATGGGGTTCAGTGATTCTCCTGTTTCCGGGCCCCTTAATACCCCTCCGCCCTCCCACATCCCCAATTTAACATCCCCCTCAATCACGCTTGATATTTGTTTCCCTTTAAATATTTACCACTCAATTCACCAAACAATCACAGAAAGGTCCTGATCCTGAAAATGCCTGCCGTTGGTATCTGGTTACAAATATCATCCGATATATATGCAGCATGGGTCATTCATATTAATTGCAGCAATGATATAATGTGTAATAGTTTGTGTGCAGCCTGTAGGTGATATCAACATGACTGTTAAACTAACCAAAGTACAAACTTTACTTTTCCAGCATCACGTAAGTTATTAATTTGACAGGAAAATATCCAATTAACTGTAACACCTTGCAGATGATAACAGTGATTTTGTTGACTGCCTCAGCCTTCATCAACATGTTATGCACATTGCACCATATGAACATGGTGACAGTAAATTCATATTTGGGGGAAGGATTCAATATATAGTGGAATGATTGAACAACTTAGGTCTTCATTGCCATTGAGAAGCATTGGAGCCCTCAGGTGTCTGTGCGACTCAACCTTAAAGAGGCCAGAGGAGCACGGTGGCGCAATGGTTAGCACTGCTGCCTCACAGCACTGAGGTCCCAGGTTCGATCCCGGCCCTGGGTAACTGTCCGTGTGGAGTTTATACATTCTCCCCGTGTTTGCGCGAGTTTCACCCCCACAACCCAAAGATGTGCAGGGTAGGTGAATTGGCCACACTAAATTGCCCCTTAATTGGAAAGAAAATGAATTGGTACTCTAAATTTTTTTTTTTTTAAAGAGGTCAGAGGATGAAGACTGAATGAATCACAATTGTATGTGTGCTTTCTTGATTAACAAGTTTGAAGACTCTTGCTTGCTGCTTCTCACTAGCATATATTTTCAATATTTACTCTAGCACAATTTATCATGATATTTTGATACCCCCAAATTCTCATAAAAAGCACCAAGATAGAGTAGGATAATAGAGAAGTTCACAAAAGGACAAAATTGAGGGGAGATAGATGTAGGACAGATGTCAGAGGTAGGTTCTTTACTCAGAGAGTAGTAAGGGCATGGAATGCTCTGCCTGCAACAGTAGTGGACTCGCCAACATTAAGGGCATTTAAATGGTCATTGGATAAACATATGGATGAATAGTGTAGATGGGCTTTAGATTGGTTTCACAGGTCGGCGCAACATCGAGGGCCGAAGGGCCTGTACTGTGCTATAATGTTCTATGTTCTATGAAGCCAATGTAAAAGACCCATGAGAATTGTGTGAAGTTACTTGTTTACTCTGAACCCATTGTGCGCTCCTGTCCTGACAATTTCACAGTAAACATTCATTATCCAACAGAATAAACAGAGCTCCAGCGACAATTCCACCCTCTATTTGGAAGATAATTATGGATTATATTTATCATGGAAAACTTTCTAGACTCCAGGTCAAGCTCCACCTGTAGGTATGCATGGCTCATGTCTAACTTTGTAAACAGACGACCACCAGCCAAACAAGATATTGTAAACGTTGCATTTCTGCATCCACCTTAGGAAGTATCGGATAAAGAACTGGCCTCGCACGGAAGTACCGGGGCTGTGCAGTCAGATTGACATACTTGTGGGCTCTGGCACCCTTAGTCCTGTCCCGATCTTCTTGGAAAACCTCCGGATACTTATTCAACACAGCATACAGATTGCCTGAATGGCAAGCGAATCTTTAAAACCAGGCAGCGAATCTTTAAAACACGGGACTGGATTCTCCGCAGCCCCGCGCCAAAATCGCATTTGGCACGTGGGCAGAGAATCCACTTTTATGACAGGATCGGGCCCGGCGCCGATCCCGTGATTCTCCGGTCCCCGGAGAATCATTCGCACGCAATTTACGCGCCGCAGCTAGGGGGCCATTGCCAGAGGCCTTCCCAGTGATGCTCCGGTCCTGACTGGCTGAATTCCTGACGGTGTGGTTCTAACCAGTCCGCGGCCGCCCTGGTGGGGGGCGGAGAATCAAGTACCGGGGGCAGCCTTATGGGCTGCATGGGCGGCGAATGGTCGTGTGAGACTTATCGGCGCGGGGCTGATCGTTGGGACCTACTTTCCTCGTCCAGGTCCGCCGGCTGAGTCTGCCATAGCGTTCGGCGTGGCCGCGGACTTGAAACCGGAAATACGGGGGCCCGTATCCGCAGCTGAAGCTGCGAGAAGCAGTCTGGGGCCCTGACAGCCCCCTGAAGGTAGCTGAATAACTGTTAATATTTTTAAGGAATCTCCAGAGTAAAACACCAGCGTCTTTACGCTGACATGAGGACATAGCCCCATTTCTGGAGAATCTAGCCCAAGGTCTTTGTTTACTTTGAGTTTCATGAATATCTCAAAGGCTTCCCAATGTTATTATAGTGTTCAAAAGTTCTGTACTTACTAAATTCTAGGTGAGTGGGCATGGGGAGGGTGGCGGAGTTGGGTGAGGCAGGTGGGGTGGATGAGGGGATATGCAGGGTAGGTCAGTGAACATGAGGATTTGGAGGGAGTATGGGAAGCATGAGATGTGGGGCGGCAGTGTAGAGAGTTAGGAGGCCTCGTGCACATCTACTGAATTGGGTAAATGTTCCAATGAACAGAAGTGGACCTTCTAACTTGCCTGCCTTGGCATCCGCTCACCTTAGTTCCTGTCTTGGGTCCCTATAATAACCAGCACGGGACATACGGTGTGGGGATGATAGTTTTCCCCATAATCCTTGAGGAGTATGAGTGCCCCCTCCCACCTCTCGGGGCGGGGTAGCTTACCTGTACTTGTATAAAGGTTCGGCCAGTGTGGAATCGACCGACAGGAGTGGGTATCTGGTGAAGTTCTACCTGTACTCATTTATATACTTGTTGCAAAATAAATGTAGTTTACTTTTGCTGACTTTGGATTCCCTGAGCCTTATTAAACTCTGCCATGAATAAAATCAATGACCAGACTTCATTGCTTCCTGGAGTAGAAAATGCCACATACTTATGGTCCCTTGAGAGAAAAAGGTTGTCCTCATCTCTGTATTAAATGGCACACCTCTTATTATTAAACCGTATCCCCTAGTTCTAGTCTTTCAACTAAGGGGAAACTTCCTGCCTACCAAATATCTTTGTGACCTAAACTCTCCTGAACTCCAATGGGCATAGGCCCAATTGTATAGTTACTTAGTAATTATGTTATTTATGTATTTATTATTATTATATAGTTGCTGCACCCCTATAAACTCTGTGACTCTGACTCCACAAGTGACTTGGTATGGGAAATGGAAATATATTACTGCATTTGGAGATTAGGACTTTGTGAGGGTATAGTATCAGGAACCTTACTCTGCATGTGTTCTCTGCTAATTCGAGCCTTGGGTGACTGTCTATGTGGAGTTTGCACGTTCACTTCGTGCCTGCGTGGGTTTCCCCTCCGGTTGCCTCCCAAAGTCCGAAGATGTGCATGTTAGGTGGATTGGCCATGCTAAATTACCCCTTTGTGTTCAAAGATATGCAGGTTAGGTGGAATTATGGGGAGAGGGCGAGGGAGTGGACCTGGATAGTGTGCTCTTCCAGAGGGTTGGTGCAGACTCGATGGACCGAATAACCTCCTTCTGTACTGTAGGGATTCTATGATTCTATGACACATAAAACTTTAAGATGCCAAAGGTGAAAAAATGTTCATTCTCAACTCAAAACTGTAAGATTGAGAAATATATTTTACAAGGTAGCATTGAAATGTAAAATATATTGAATAAAGTAAGGATCAGAAATGTATTTATTAATATTCGCTGGTGATAATTACCTAATCATTAGTCCCTTTTACACCAGGGAAATGTTCTGGCTATTAAGTCATTTATGTAAATACATCACAATTAACCTTATATTAGTTGTGAACTGTAGAGTCTTGCTTGAGTATCAGTTTCATACTACTATAACAGCAGTGTAAATTGGAAAGCAGAAAACAGTACCAGATTTGGCTCCTAATTTTGTTAACCGTTGTGCTAATTCCTTACAATAAAATATAAAAATCATGGTAGGAATTGTAATATTATAAAAATGTTATTATACATTCACATACATGCCACATGCTAAGAGATCACAACTATTTTTTCTTGTAATGCAGTGTACAATAATTGGTTTATGGTTAAGTTGTCGGGGACCTGAAACTGTGCTCCAGATCTCAGTAAAAATGATTCCACTAATCAAAAGTGAATAACTGCTCCTCTTATCCCCTAAAGGAATTAAGTTGACGCAGCAGGTAAAAAACATTGCTTCAAATATCCTTACCTAATCTTGATTTGGTGATTCTTATAGTAAACATATATCCATCAGTGATGTTATTTCCAGGATTGAAAGCTCCCAGGTGGTCTAACATGAACATGCATCACAAAAGCATGGTAGAAAAGTTTGTATAGTTAAAATGTAACAGGAAAATGCCAGGCTAATTAGGAAAGATTGACTGCATGATATAAAAAATACAATTAAGTCAGGTCTAATGGCTCGTTTAAAATGCTGAATAATGTTACTAATCTATATCTCCATTTAATTTTGTAATCCATATGGAAGTACATGTAGAAAATATTGAATAATTTTACCCACACAAAATCATGGGCTGCATTCTCCCTCTCGTGACCAAGGAAAGGCGAATCGCGATTGGGCGGAGAATTGGGCATCGGGCAAAAATCAAGAGGCGGGATTTTCGATGCCAAAATTGCGTTCAGCGATTGGTCGGAGAATCCCTTTTTACGGCGGAATCGGGGGCGGCGCCGTTTTTCGGATGGTCTGCCCCTCTCAAAAACAGCGTATGCCGTTGGGACGGTCTCAGGTCGTCACCTGAGGCCCTCCCCCGATGTTCCGCCCCCAATGGGCCGACTTCCCGACGGTGTGGGACACGTGTCCTCTCAACGTTCGTGAACTTGCATGGCGGCTGCGCCTGGGGGACTGGTGGAGGGTGGTCCAGGGGTGGCGATGGCGGTTACAGGGGGACAGTATTTGGCAGGCTGGGTCCGTGCGCGACTAGCGCCATGATGTACGGTGCGGTCGCGCAGGCTGCCGCAATGCGCATGCGCGGCCACGGACCCGGCCATTCTATGTCCCTATTGGCAGGTACAGCTGGGGGCTCAGCTGTAACCCCCCACGGGGTGGAACATCGGTGCGGGCATGGCGGCGACTTTTTTGTCGTCAGACCAGACGCATCCTCCGGACATAGCTGCAAAATCGGAGAATCCAGCCCGAGGTTCTTGCCTGGCGCAGATTCGGGTGCCGTGCTCGGCCCCTCCCCGATGGCGAAGACTGAGGTTTGCTCCTCGCGGCGGCAGGGTCATTCAAGGCCGGCATTTGCATGCATTTAAATGTGATTAGTGGCTTGGATACAGCATGCTCCGCCCTTCCGTGATTCTCCGTCCCTCTCAGGTGGATGTCTCGCGTGCACGAATTATTACAAATATTTACAAACAGAGACTGAGCGCCATGGCTGCAGAGGGGGAGCTGGAGGATAATAAAACACTGAAAACAGTTGCAAACTGTCAGTCTTGCTGGGGGGTGGCTGCCCAGGCTGGGGGCAGTGTCTTGTTGTCGAGTCAGTGGTTTTGGGGTGTCCCCATCGGGATCGGGGTGGCCTGGCTCAGACTGCCAGTGCTGCAATCTGTCTTTTAAATGCACCCTTTGGTGCTACTTACAGCCTCCTGGCTGCTCACACTGCTGAGGGCTGCCTGTATCCTTTGAATGCTCTGAAGGCCTCTGATCATCTGTGAGCTCACCCAGGACACCTCTCTGGACACCTCATACCAGTTACATAATCAAGGCGATGGGCGTGGCTAAGCTTAATCAATGACCCACAAGGTGTTTGCACTTCTCAGAAGCATTGCCCCTCTGCAGAGGAAGCAGGGGATCAGCAAAGTGCACCCCAACTACAGGACATGTGCACTGTGACCTGTGAAGTCCTCCCTGGTTCTTTTCCCCTCTCAGGGCAGAACCCCCACTGGTGATCCCCCCACCCCTCTGGATCACCAGCTGCCTCCTCCTGGTGAGGCTGGCAGTACTGACTGCCTCTGCCACCAGCTCTTATGCGCTGTTCAGGAGGGTGGGCTTGAGTCTGAATCCCACCCTGGGGAAGAGGGTGTCCCTCTACTCCTCACTGGCATGGAGCTGTGGGTCCACCCTGGAATCTGACCTCAGGGGGGCACAAGTTCTGTGAGCCATCTTGGTGGCCGCAGTGAGTGTGTGGTAAGTGGAGCGTTTAAAAACTGGTCCAGCTGCCAGGTTAACTTCACTTCAAGCGGTTAGAATGCTCGGTGGGCCAGGAATTGCTCCGAATTCGTGCCGGCAAATGCTGCCCATGTGCATGTCCTGTCTCTTACGATTAGTGCCCCCAACGAGAGCGCGAATCGTGCGCAATTCAGTCCCAGTGGGAATACTTAGTGGCAAATTCACCACCTTCCAGCCGCCTGTTTCTCTATGGTGTGCTGGTGCCGGCAGTGAGATTCTCTGGGCAGGATTCTCCACCCCCACGCCGAAGTGGCCGCGCCGTCGTGAACGCCATCGAGGTTCACGACGGCGCGGAACGGCCCCGGTCCCGACCGATTCAGGCCCTGACAATGGGACAGTATCGGGGCCGCGTCATCTACCCGCGCCAGGCCTTGTCGCCCGCGTAAAAGCGGCGGCGAATAGATGACGCGGCCGGCGCCGCATAACGGACGTCATCCGCGCATGCGCGGGTTGGCCGGCGCCAACCCGCGCATGCGTAGTTGCCGTCCTGCCCAAATCCGCCCCGCAAGAAGATGGGGGACGGATCTTGCGGGGCCGCGGAAGGAAGGAGGTTCTCCTTCAGAGAGGACGGCCCGACGATCGGTGGGCACCGATCGCGTGCCACCCCACATTCAAGGTGAAGCCCGGTGCAGGATCCCCCCTCGCCCCCCCACAGGCCGCCCCCCCAGCGTTCACGCACCGCCCACGACTGTAGCGACCAGGTGTGGACGGCGCTGGGGGGAACCCGCCGTTTTGGCCTGGCCGCTCGGCCCATCCGGGCCTCAGAATAGCGGGGGTGCCGGAGAATCGCCATTTTGGGTATCTCCGGCGATTCTCCGGCTTGCGGCCCGCGAAACTCGACCGGCCCGTTCCCACCGCTTGGGAGAATCACGGGAGGGCGTCGGACTGGCGTCCCCGGAAATTTTGGCGGCCCAGGCGATTCTCCCAACCGGCGTGGGAGTGGAGAATCGCGCCCTCTGTCCCCACAGCAGGCCAATGGGATTTTCCATTGGCTGCTGGGAGTGTGGGGGTGCGCTGCCGGCAGAACGGAGAATCCACCGACAGAATTCACCCGTTAGTCTCCCAAATGGACAATCCTGTCCCATATCTTCTCAGCGAGAGATACATTGATGCTTATTTTCAGATTAACTTAAACAGTAATGCAATACTAATATCTGAAGCTATGAAAATAGAGCTACTTGTTTGACAGTGATATATGACACCGAATTGACCGATTTTAATGGAACAGTGTATATAATGTGTGCCTAATGCAATATTGCCTGTTTTGCAGGAGTTGCCACCAACATTTTATTTATTCACCTATAATGCAGCTTCAATCTTATGCAATTTCTGGGATGATAATGGCCAACTGTAGCCTGAAACTTGGCTGTACTTTCTTGCAGGCATGTAGCAGTGATGGTGCTACAGAGTGGCAGAAGAGGAATTGGTGATAGATATTTAACATCCACTGAACAAATAATTGGTTGGTGTTCTCATGGAGAAGTGACTAAAAAGGAATATTGCAGGGTATTCGTTGAAGGAAAAATCCATTGAAATGTAAATTTACCAGAATATTAAATGTTTACTGAACTTGACTTTGAGCTACTTTATCTAAAATTTAGCAGTTTTCTTCAATTCTTTGCTAATTAATCCATATTTACTTGCATGTGGTTCGTCAGCTCTGTTTCAGTATTAAAGTATAATATTAGTGTTAAGTAACAGATCTTTTTCATTCTATTTTTTCTTTTGTTCTGTGACCACCTTGCTTGCCAGAGAAGGATAGCTTATCTCCTCAAATACACCTACAGGTTTATTGGTATCCATCTGTCTTGGGACACAATGGACTGTGCTCTTCGTGTGTGTCACTTCTGGGCTGAAGATCTTCTATTGTGGCTGTAGAAGCCAATACATGAGCGGCAGTCCATTCCACAGCTGGCATGGATTAATGGGATTGGCTCAAGGCCGATGATATTTTTCCCTTCCGACAGGCTCTCTTTTCCACCATCTGGTCATTTATTTTGTCATCGGCTTTTTCCACACTCTTTCTGACAGCTCGTCTTCAGGCAGTTTGGTCAGCAGCAAGCATTTCTCATCCATCAACTCTATTCCTGCTCAACTTTAAATGCTGCTTTATTGTCAGCCTTTAGAGGGTGCAGATCAGATGTTAAGAAAGTAAGAAAAAGAGAAGGAATAGATTCCCCATCCATGTCAGGCAGCCCCTGTAATGATATGTATAGTACCAGTTTAGTAAAGGGTTAACATCTGGTGTTACTAATTCACTGTATATAAGACAGCATCGCTAGGAATCCTGGGAGAAGCTGAAGAGAACATGATGAGAGCAGAGTGAGAATTGAATATAGAGAAATAGCACAAGGTCAAGTCATAGTGTAGTTTAATAGTTAGATAGAATGTTGATTGCTGTACTACAGATTCAGTATCATTAGTTTAGTATCTGTAACTCGGTAGAGTGTGTGAACTTCATTTAGTTTAGTAGTGTAAAATAAATTTGTTCTGATTGAAACTTCTTATTTTTATATTCTTTGTCAACACTGCATATCTGGCTATCTTGGAAGAAAAGGCAAGGAATATAACATGGTACCAGGATTCTTCTGAAGTTATTCAGATAGATTAGTTAGAATCTAGCTAATAACAAAAAAACTAGCACACCGTTATCTTGGAGGAAAAGGCAAGGAATATAACAGCACCTACCTCTGCTTACTACATTCCAACAAATGCCTGAAATTTGAAACTCCTCACGTAGTGAATCATAAGATTAAATTTGAATCATTTTGCTCCTGAGTGAAGTATATTAGAGTCCCAATGCACAGCTGTTCTGCTCTGTCATTTTACAGGTTTTCTACAGGAAGTGCCACGAGTGAGTGTGGAAAAGGAAAGTACAGGAAGGAAGTTTTGCTTACCTACTGCTTCATTCACATTGGAATTGGAGCTAAGCTCTTAACGCTTTGGAAACATTGGCCCCAAGCGTTGAACTCCAATGTGCATTTGAGCGTTAACATTACACAGATGTATATCCCAATGCAAGGCTTCATGGTGAAGCCTATCATCACTCACCCCGTTCAAGGTCATGACAGAGCCGTCTTTGAGGTGCCCCGTGAGTATGCAGATGCTGGTCCTGTGCATTGACTAAACTGCCCTGTCACAGAACACAAGGTTTGGTTTGGGCGGGTGGGGGTGGGATGGTTGGGGAATGGTCGGGGAAAGTAGCCTCTGAGTTAATTGATGTTTACTACTTCAATGCTACATTGTAAGTTTGATAATGCGGTTCCTGCAGTGATTGATTATAGGGTACGTTGACCATTACATTGATCAGTATTACATAAAAGTTGAATATCTTCGAATATTTGGGTAAAATGCGCAAATACAGTAGTGCAAAGAAGTGCAGGTCATGTGGATTGCCCATGCTAAATTGCCCCTTAGTGTCCGAATGGCTAGGTGGGGTTACTGGGTTGCGAAGATAGGGTGGAGGCATGGGCTTAAGTAAGGTTTGGTGCTCTTAACTAAGGTGCTCTTTCCAAGGCCTGGTGCAAACTCTATGGGCCGACTGGCCTCCTTTTGCACTGTAGGGATTCTGTGATCTATGAACATTCAAAATGCTTCACTTCAATTTACAGAAAAATCTTACCACTATCCAAGGTCTCTGACTTGATTTTTGGGTGGGCTGTAAAATATTTGAGAATCGTTCATGCCTTATTTAAATACTTAAATCATGATCTCATGCACGGTGTAGAATCCAGCCATGCATTTTTAAGGTACCGATGGGTGGAGCAAATGCTACGCATCATCGATCCTGTAATTCCGCATGTTGAGTGGCGTTGTCTTTAAAGGAACAACTGCCAGATTTTTTGAAAATGGGACAAAAACATTCTGTGCCAATGCCTTTGTGGAGCCAAAAGGAGCATGCGTTCATCTGGTCCGACAAAACTTTTACCACTCACCCCACCCCTCTTTTTCTGGCTTGTCTTGATCTGCACAATCATGGGATTTTTCAGACATTAACCCTATGGCAATGCAAGTTGAGTGTTTGCAGCTCTCCAAACAAATTCAACTGTGGCTTGACAGTGAAATTGATTTGGGCATTTCATTAGTGCCATTAAATGGGTGGGCTATGGAGGATGGATATAGACAGGGAATATTTGGATAAATAGCAATTTTCAGTTTGCATGCAGGCAACAATTGTGAATGATTTAGTGATACTATAAATATTTGACTCATTAGATACGCGATTAACAAATTTACGTCTCAAATAATGGGACATTTAGATGATTTTTTTTTTGATTTGATTTATTGTCACACGTACCGAAGTACAGTGAAAAGTATTTTTCTGCAGCCGAGGGAACGTACATAGTAGACAAAGGGAATAATCAACAGAGAACATTGACAAATGGTAAATCGACAAACAGTGATTGGTTACAGTGCGGAACAGGATTTTGCCAACAGGAATGGGTTGGTTAGATTGCAAACCAATTGGTGCCTGGCACGGTTCTCGATTTTGGCCTCTCCGGTGATTTAACAGCCTTGTTGCATTCTCGCTCAAGTGCAACATGGCCATTACATCGCACCTTATATTCCTACAAAATTTTACAGATGTCTTTTTCTATTCATGCTAATCTTCTGTGAAAAAATATGCCTGATACTTAGTTGCTCAATTTAATTTAAAAAAAATGTTTTCATTGGTTTTCACATTTTAGATTACACATTTCAGTTTGTGAGTTAAATTATAATAATCTTTATCATAAAATGTTTGCATAACTATGTTGCTCAATTTAATGATGCATATGGGAGAGAGCAAGTTAGTGACAGTTTAGTTTAGTTTGGTTTGAGGTGATTTTAAAAGCTGTTGATTTCTTTGCCCTTTTAAATAAATCCCAAAGTAGGCGCCAGTGAATTGTTTTTACCAGTTTGAATGCCCTTAGACCTTATGATATTACAAGGTAGTGCTTGCTGAGTAGTTTACATTCAAAAAGAGGTTCACGGGGCAAAGTTCAAAGTCTGCTGTGCTTTTTACATCTAACAAATGGAGGCTGTCAGTTGAAAATCACAAGTGGCATCCTAACTACCCTTCCAATGTCCAATGTTGATCTGATGTGATGTTCAGGCAAGCCTGCAAATGAGCGATTGGCTTGATTACCTGAAAGAGATATGAGTCTGCTTAGGTATACAAATTGGGGTCCCAGTTGTACGTCCTGCATGATGCTCTTTTCTTTTTTTAAAAAATAAATTGAGAGTACTCAATACATTTTTTCCAATTAAGGGGCAATTTAGCGTGGCCAAGCCACCTAGCCTGCACATCTTTGGGTTGTGGGGGCGAAATCCACACAAACACAGGGAGAATGTGCAAACTCCACACGGATAGTGACCCAGAGCTGGGATCGAACGTGGGACCTCGGCGCCGTGAGGCAGCAGTGCTACCAGTGTGCCATCGTGCTGCCCTGATGCACTTATAAAATATGGAAAAAAATCCAAGAAATAAAGACAAAAAGGGCATTTTTATTTTTACTGTTTACTTATTTTTAAAACGTTTTATTTACATCTTCATTGTTGTATCATTTACGTATTTCACATCTTAACTGAAGAAGAGTCAGCTGCTTTACAGGAACAGGCTGCAGATGTTGAAGGTTCAGGCTTTGTTGTCCCTTTTTTAAACACGTCCTGCAGCTTAAGTTGTTTCACTTATGTGGGGCGACATTCTCCAACCCCCTGCCGGGTCGGAGAATCGCCGGGGGCTGGCGTGAATCCCGCCCCCGCTGGTTGCCGAAGTCTCCGGCACCGGATATTCGGCGGGGGCGGGAATCGCGGCGCGCCGGTTGGCGGGCCCCCCCCCGCTCGATTCTCCGACCCGGATGGGCCGAAGTCCCGCCGATAAATTGCCTGTCCCGCCGGCGTAAATTAAATCACCTACCTTACTGGCGGAACAAGGCGGCGTGGGCGGGCTCCGGGGTCCTGGGGGGGGCCCGGGGCGATCTGACCCCGGGGGGTGCCCCCACGGTGGCCTGGCCCGCGATCAGGGCCCACCGATCCGCGGGCGGGCCTGTGCCGTGGGAGCACTCTTTCCCTTCCGCCTCCGCCACGGTCTTTGTTGCCCCGCCAGCTGGCGCGGAAATGACATCTCCGGGCGGCGCATGCGCGGGAGCGTCAGTGGCCGCTGACAGTTTCCCACGCATGCGCAGTGGAGGGAGTCTCTTCCACCTCCGCCATGGTGGAGACGGTGGCGGAGGCGGAAGGGAAAGAGTGCCCCCACGGCACAGGCCCGCCCGCGGATCGGTGGGCCCAGATCTCGGGCCAGGCCACCGTGGGGGCACCCCCCGGGGTCAGATCGCCCCGCGCCCCCCCCAGGACCCCGGAGCCCGCCCACGTCGCCTTGTCCCGCCGGTAAGGTAGGTGATTTAATTTACGCCGGCGGGACAGGCATTTTATCGGCGGGACTTCGGCCCATCCGGGCCGGAGAATCAAGCGGGGGGCCCGCCAACCGGCACGGCGCGATTCCCGCCCCCGCCGAATATCCGGTGCCGGAGACTTCGGCAACCGGCGGGGGCGGGATTCACGCCAGCCCCCGGCGATTTTCCGACCCGGCGGGGGGTCGGAGAATGTCGCCCGTCATTTCTGCGCCAGCTGGCGGGGCACCAAATGCCGTTTCCGCCAGCTGGTGGGGCGGAAATTCCTCCGGCATCGGCCTAGCCCCTCAATGTTGGGGCTAGGCCTCCAAAGATGCGGAGCATTCCGCACCTTCGGGGCGGCGCGTTGCCCATCTGATTGGCGCCGTTTTGGGCGCCAGTCGGCAGACATCGCGCCGTTTCCGGAGAATTTCGCCCGTGGTCTTTCTTTCAAGAGCACCTCTCGTATTTTGTAGACCCATTTAATATGCTACTCTGTGAGGAAGCTCTTCTGCTCCATCCTACAAATCAATTCCTCTGTAATGCTTATGCACTTGTCACTAGATACTTTTCCCCATATATCCAATGTACCATTTTCACCTTCATCATTGTTCTCTTTATTCTCTTTATTCTTATTCATTACCATGTCACATATTTCACTATCTGTGAGCTGGAGGTGAACCAGAGCATCATTGCTCATATTCAGATAATCCTCGACAGCTTCTTCGTTCACAACTTGGCTTCAGCACATGGCAAACTGTCATGCCAATAAAGCTGCAACAACTTTTTCTTCCTCAGACACACGGAAGCCACTAAAATTAGGCTTATTTTCACCACCATTTAGGATCATGGTGACTGGCCAACAGGTTGTACACCCATTTATCGAAATACCTTGCGGTACATTGGCTCAGGCCTTCACAGCACTGCAGAGTGCATCTTTTACATTGAATTCTTTTTGGAATTCATTAAATCCCACACCTCTATTGCATGCAGCTGAGCATTTTGCGTATGAATTCAACCTTCTACATGTCTTGAATGTCTGCAGAATGCTTTGATCCATGGGCTGGATGAGGGCTAAGGGCACTTTCTGAAAGTATTGTCCCTGAGGAGAAGTTCTGCTTTGGGGTGTGCATCACAATTATCAAGGAGGAAATTATCTTGCAGCCCTCGGGAAGCCCACAGACTGACAATGTGCCCTGGCCTCAGGGACAAGATGGTTCCTGTACCAATCCAGGAAAATTGCTCTGTGCATGCTTATTAGCCTTATAAACAACAGCAAACACTCTGATCCCTTTGAAAGACCTAGGATTTTGACTTTTACCAACGGCAAGCAATTTACGCCTGTAGTTGCGCCATTCCTTGGAATCTTTGAATCTCATTGATGTTGACTCATACACATCTATATAGGATTTCCTGAGACAAACAAGGTCTCATCAGCATTATACACTTGCTCTATTGTAGGACCTTCTTCCAATATTATCATGGAAATTGCATCCAAGAGTGCCTCGGCAGCTGAAGCTTTATCACTGCGTACTTTCAGCAGACATACACCATGATGTCTTTTTAATTTATTATACCATCCTGAGGAGTATTCACATGGTGTTGTTTGGTCCAGCTCTTCATTGCATAGAACATAGAACATAGAACAATACAGCGCAGTACAGGCCCTTCGGCCCACGATGTTGCACCGAAACAAAAGCCATCTAACCTACACTATGCCATTATCATCCATATGTTTATCCAATAAACTTTTAAATGCCCTCAATGTTGGCGAGTTCACTACTGTAGCAGGTAGGGCATTCCACGGCCTCACTACTCTTTGCGTAAAGAACCTACCTCTGACCTCTGTCCTATATCTATTACCCCTCAGTTTAAAGTTATGTCCCCTCGTGCCAGCCATATCCATCCGCGGGAGAAGGCTCTCACTGTCCACCCTATCCAACCCCCTGATCATTTTGTATGCCTCTATTAAGTCTCCTCTTAACCTTCTTCTCTCCAACGAAAACAACCTCAAGTCCGTCAGCCTTTCCTCATAAGATTTTCCCTCCATACCAGGCAACATCCTGGTAAATCTCCTCTGCACCCGCTCCAAAGCCTCCACGTCCTTCCTATAATGCGGTGACCAGAACTGTACGCAATACTCCAAATGCGGCCGGACCAGAGTTCTGTACAGCTGCAACATGACCTCCCGACTCCGGAACTCAATCCCTCTACCAATAAAGGCCAACACTCCATAGGCCTTCTTCACAACCCTATCAACCTGGGTGGCAACTTTCAGGGATCTATGTACATGGACACCTAGATCCCTCTGCTCAGCCACACTTTCAAGAACTTTACCATTAGCCAAATATTCCGCATTCCTGTTATTCCTTCCAAAGTGAATCACCTCACACTTCTCTACATTAAACTCCATTTGCCACCTCTCAGCCCAGCTCTGCAGCTTATCTATATCCCTCTGTAACCTGCTACATCCTTCCACACTATCGACAACACCACCGACTTTAGTATCATCTGCAAATTTACTCACCCACCCTTCTGTGCCTTCCTCTAGGTCATTGATAAAAATGACAAACAGCAACGGCCCCAGAACAGATCCTTGTGGTACTCCACTTGTGACTGTACTCCATTCTGAACATTTCCCATCAACCACCACCCTCTGTCTTCTTTCAGCTAGCCAATTTCTGATCCACATCTCTAAATCACCCTTAATCCCCAGCCTCCGTATTTTTTGCAATAGCCTACCGTGGGGAACCTTATCAAACGCTTTGCTGAAATCCATATACACCACATCAACTGCTCTACCCTCGTCTACCTGTTCAGTCACCTTCTCAAAGAACTCAATAAGGTTTGTGAGGCATGACCTACCCTTCACAAAGCCATGCTGACTATCCCTGATCATATCATTCCTATCTAGATGATTATAAATCTTGTCCCTTATAATCCCCTCCAAGACTTTACCCACTACAGAGTTGAGGCTCACCGGTCTATAGTTGCCGGGGTTGTCTCTGCTCCCCTTTTTGAACAAAGGGACCACATTTGCTGTCCTCCAGTCCTCTGGCACTATTCCTGTAGCCAATGATGACATAAAAATCAAAGCCAAAGGTCCAGCAATCTCTTCCCTGGCCTCCCATAGAATCCTAGGATAAATCCCATCAGGTCCCGGGGACTTATCTATTTTCAGCCTGTCCAGAATTGCCAACACCTCTTCCCTACGTACCTCAATGCCATCTATTCTATTAGCCTGGGGCTCAGCATTCTCCTCCACAACATTATCTTTTTCCTGAGTGAATACTGACGAAAAATATTCATTTAGTATCTCGCCTATCTCTTCAGACTCCACACACAATTTCCCATCCCTGTCCTTGACTGGTCCTACTCTATCCCTAGTCATTCGCTTATTCCTGACATACCTATAGAAAGCTTTTGGGTTTTCCTTGATCCTTCCTGCCAAATACTTCTCATGTCCCCTCCTTGCTCGTCTTAGCTCTCTCTTTAGATCCTTCCTCGCTACCTTGTAACTATCCATCGCCCCAACCGAAACTTCACACTTCATCTTCACATAGGCCTCCTTCTTCCTCTTAACAAGAGATTCCACTTCCCTGGTAAACCACGGTTCCCTCGCTCGACGCCTTCCTCCCTGTCTGACCGGTACATACTTATCAAGAACACGCAGTAGCTGATCCTTGAACAAGCCCCACTTATCCAGTGTGCCCAACACTTGCAGCCTACTTCTCCACCTTATCCCCCCCAAGTCACGTCTAATGGCATCATAATTGCCCTTCCCCCAGCTATAACTCTTGCCCTGCGGTGTATACTTATCCCTTTCCATCATTAACGTAAACGTCACCGAATTGTGGTCACTGTCCCCAAAGTGCTCTCCTACCTCCAAATCCAACACCTGGCCTGGTTCATTACCCAAAACCAAATCCAACGTGGCCTCGCCTCTTGTTGGCCTGTCAACATATTGTTTCAGGAAACCCTCCTGCACACACTGTACAAAAAACGACCCATCTATTGTACTCGAACTATATCTTTTCCAGTCAATATTTGGAAAGTTAAAGTCTCCCATAATAACTACCCTGTTACTTTCGCTCATATCCAGAATCATCTTCGCCATCCTTTCCTCTACATCCCTAGAACTATTAGGAGGCCTATAAAAAACTCCCAACAGGGTGACCTCTCCTTTCCTGTTTCTAACTTCAGCCAATACTACCTCGGAAGAAGAGTCCCCATCTAGCATCCTCTCCGCCACCGTAATACTGCTCTTGACTAGCAGCGCCACACCTCCCCCTCTTTTGCCTCCTTCTCTGAGCTTACTAAAACACCTAAACCCCGGAACCTGCAACATCCATTCCTGTCCCTGCTCTATCCATGTCTCCGAAATGGCCACAACATCGAAGTCCCAGGTACCAACCCACGCTGCCAGTTCCCCTACCTTGTTTCGTATACTCCTGGCATTGAAGTAGACACACTTCAAACCACCTACCTGAACGCTGGCCCCCTCCTGCGACGTCAAATCTGTGCTCCTGACCTCTATACTCTCATTCTCCCTTACCCTAAAACTACAATCCAGGTTCCCATGCCCCTGCTGCATTAGTTTAAACCCCCCCAAAGAGCACTAACAAATCTCCCCCCCAGGATATTTGTGCCCCTCAGGTTCAGATGTAGACCATCCTGTCTGTAGAGGTCCCACCTTCCCCAGAAAGAGCCCCAGTTATCCAAAAATCTGAAACCCTCCCGCCTGCACCATCCCTGTAGCCACGTGTTTAAATGCTCTCTCTCCCTATTCCTCATCTCACTATCACGTGGCACGGGCAACAACCCAGAGATAACAACTCTGTTTGTTCTAGTTCTGAGCTTCCATCCTAGCTCCCTGAAAGCCTGCCTGACATCCTTGTCCCCTTTCCTACCTATGTCGTTGGTGCCAATGTGGACCACGACTTGGGGCTGCTCCCCCTCCCCCCTAAGGACCCGGAAAACACGATCCGAGACATCACGTACCCTTGCACCTGGGAGGCAACATACCAAACGTGAGTCTCTCACGCTCCCACAAAATCTCCTATCTGTGCCCCTGACTATAGAGTCCCCAACTACTAATGCTCTGCTCCTCTCCCCCCTTCCCTTCTGAGCAACAGGGACAGACTCCGTGCCAGAGGCCCGTACCCCATGGCTTACCCCTGGTAAGTCGTCCCCCCCACAAGTATCCAAAGCGGTATACTTGTTTCTCAGGGGAACGACCGCAGGGGATCCCTGCACTGACTGTTTTTTCCCAGTCCCTCTTACAGTTACCCACCTATCTCCAATCTTTGGTGTAACTAATTCCCTGAAGCTGCTATCTATGACCCCTTCTGCCTCCCGAATGATCCGAAGTTCTTCCAACTCCAGCTCCAGTTCCCTAACTCGGTCTTGGAGGAGCTGGAGATGGCAGCACTTCCTGCAGGTAAAATCAGCAGGGACACTAACTGCATCCCTCACCTCAAACATCCTGCAGGAGGAACATTGTACTCCCTTCCCTGCCATTCCTCTAACTTTCTACCAAGATCTGGCTAACAACTAAATTAAATTTTTATAAAAAATAATAATAATATAATAAAAATAAAAATATGGTACTTACCTCAGACCAATGGGTTTTATTATTAGGTTAGAGGAGGAGGGCGGGTGGGAGACACTACACGTGTAGTGTCTCGGGTTTCCTCTCCACCAGAATTTATTGGTGAGGGTCTTCCCAGACGTCCGCGGGTCGACTTCCTGATCCCGCCTAAAAAACTAATTTAAAGAAAAGAGAAAAAGTCTCAGCTCCTGCTGAAACTGACTCACCACTCACCAGCTGCTCTCACGCCGCCGAAATCGACTGGCCTGCCCCTGCAAAGAGAAGTGCTTTTAAAGGTTGACTTACCTCCCAGCACCCTCCTTCCGCAATGCTCCCGCTGAAACTGACTAACCAGCTGCTCTCACGCCGCCGAAATCGACTGGCCTGCCCCTGCAAAGAGAAGTGCTTTTAAAGGTTGACTTACCTCCCAGCACCCTCCTTCCGCAATGCTCCCGCTGAAACTGACTAACCAGCTGCTCTCACGCCGCCGAAATCGACTGGCCTGCCCCTGCAAAGAGAAGTGCTTTTAAAGGTTGACTTACCTCCCAGCACCCTCCTTCCGCAATGCTCCCGCTGAAACTGACTAACCAGCTGCTCTCACGCCGCCGAAATCGACTGGCCTGCCCCTGCAAAGAGAAGTGCTTTTAAAGGTTGACTTACCTCCCAGCACCCTCCTTCCGCAATGCTCCCGCTGAAACTGACTAACCAGCTGCTCTCACGCCGCCGAAATCGATGTTTTTGCTTGGGCCATAATCATGAAGCAATCCCATGGATACTTATCACTCTAACGCTGCCTGATCCACTCCAGGAACATTGTCCACATGGACTGTTTTGGACTGATGGAGTGTTTTTCTATTATCCATTAATCTGTGCACGTCACTGTCAGTATTGAATTTAGGTAACTTCTCCTTTTGTTTCTTCAAATCATAAATGATCGATGTACCAACACCATACTCTTCACTTCATCTTTTCACTGCGATACCCTTCTCTAGTGCATGAGTAACTCCACTTACTGCTTAATAATAATAATCTTTATTATTGCCACAAGTAGGCTTACTTTAACACTGCAATGAAGTTACTGTGAAATTCCCCTAATTGCCACATTCCGGCGCGTGTTCGGGTACACAGAGGGAGAATTCAGAATATCCAATCCACATAACAAGCACGTCTTTCCGGATTTGTGGGAGGAAACCGGAGCACCCGGAGAAAACCCACGCAGAAACGGGGAGAACGTGCAGACTCCGCACAGACAGTGACCCAAGCCGGGAATCGAACCTGGGACCCGGATACTGTGAAGCAACAGTGCTAGCCACTATGCTACCGTGCTGCTCAGTGACTGATCCCGCCAGCCACAGGACTTTCTGCTGGCCTCGTTGACATGATAATGCAGCAAATACTTGAATTGCATAAAGGCATTTCTTTGAACAATGTTTGAACTGTGTGGTGCCACCAAATAAAGTGGAAGCTCAATGAAGTAATCTGCACGCCATTTTCAAATTGCTACACATGGCGCTATCACCATGAAGCATAGCTGATTTTCAGGTCCTTCTGGTTTTGGGGATGCTAGATAAGGGGTCATGATCAGCCATGATCATATTGAATCGTGGATCAGGCTTGAAGGGCAGAATGACCTACTCCTGCACGTATTTTCTATGTTTCTATACCCATACAGGGATTTCAAGGATTTTGGAACACTGCAGGAAAATGGACTTGAGGCTAAGATCAGATCAGCCATGATCCTATCAAATGGTGGTGCAAGCTCGAAGGGCTGTACGGCCTATTCTTGCTCCTTGTCCTCATGCTCTCATGGAGAGAAGAGTAGCACGGAATCAGTCCTTCAGTTTGGAAAATAGAATCAGATGTGTATGAAGACAATGAATGGGCAAAGAGACTCCGGTAAGTGCGATTCTCCGGTAAGATTTCTAAGTGTTGTAGCGAGCGGGAACTGCCGCGAGCATCCCGGCGCTCAGCCTAGCGAGCCCGGCAACAATATTCAACGTTATTTGGTCCACTTAACGAGGCCTCACGGGCTTCTCGCCGCAAATGAAGGTTCGCCAGCTGATTCGCCAGCACCATGCTCGCCAGCTCCCGCTAACAAGCTGAAGCAGCACTTAAGTAGCACTTGTTCAGCCAACCCAGCCAGCTTGCAACAATGTCGCCCAGGAGACCGGCCCCAAGGTTCAGAGATGCAGACCTGGGGAGGCTGTGAGATACTGTGGAGGCCAGGAGGGATGTCATGTTTCCCCGAGGATCTAGGAGTGTCAGCAATAAGGCAGCCAGTGCTGCCTGGGATGCGGTGGCGGCGGCTGTGTGTGCCGGGAGTGTGACCAGGAGGACTAGCCACCAGTGCAATTCCCCCCTCCTCTCCCCACCCAAGACCTTTATGCCCCCATGGGAGCATCCACCCCCTAACTCTCCATGTGATCCCAACCCTCCCTCCCCTTTCAATTCCCCCAAAACCTTCCTTCACTCCCCCCTCCCACCCCTGTGAACCACGAGTGCGGCTAATGATGCCCACTCGGTGTCTTCTCAGGAAAGGTTCTCCCACAATCGCTGGAGAGGGCCCAGACTGGCAGTGATGTGCTGGACATCAGAATCCTCACCACCTTCGAGGAGCATGCCCTGGAGGTGACTGGTGAGGCTGACGACAGGGCGGTCACCAACGCGGAGGCTGGTAGACGCCGCAGAGATGAGGAACCATCGGGCTCCACCCGGGGGACCTGTGAAGCGTGAATTGTTATTGCCTTACTGACTGACCCATACCTCTCACTGACCACATGTCTATTCTCCCGGAGGTCCTCCAGCCGATGGTGCTGGCCCATCCTATGTGGTCCACTCTCCAGCCTCCCAGGAGACCACTTCGGAAGAGAGCTCCGAGGATGCCACCATGATAGTTGCATCACAGCTGTCATCCCCACCCTCTATCAGCGCAGATACACACACCTCAGTGGGAAATGTTAGTGGTCAGGCTTCTGGGGCACAATCTGGTGAGCACCATACTGCTGATGATGTAATAATAATAATAATATTAATAATGTACATCAGATGGAGGCAGAAACCCCCAGCCAAGACAACAGTCGGAGGTCTGCTGGATCCCGGGACCCAGCTGGGTCCCAGCCTGACGCTGAGCCTGTGGAAGAGGTCACCCCAGAGCTGATGGAGACGTTAGGGTGCGGCCGTGACATTCAGATGGAGATGTCAGCATCACTCCAGCAGATCCATAGCCGCTTGGAGGAGTCCCAGCGGCTACGGGTGCTGGAGATCTCATCGGCAATACGTGGAAAACACTGCTAGGGTGGTGACCACAGTGAAGAGTCCAGTGCACGATGTCGGCACCATTAGTGAAGGTGTCAAAGGCGTCGCACAGTTAGTGACGGCCACAGCTGAGAGTCTTAACAGAATGTCTGACTCGATGGGGGAATGTGACCGAGTACCAAGCTGACCTTGATGAGGTTCTGTGGGGCATGTCCCACTCTTGGGAGGATAGGGAATTAGAAATCACAATAAACACCTTTGTGCACAACTAGTATGATGCCTCTGTCACTTTCCCAGCCCCGCGTGGCACTCGCCCACTCTCCGGCCGTGGACATGTTCCCGGAGCGGTGTCCCATCTCCTGGGTGTTCAGATGTTGGCTGTTGCGTGTGTGGTGTTCCTCTCACAGAATTCAAGCAATGTGTTCAGGCATCAAGGTGTGATAGGCAATGATTCCCACATGCTACATCGCCTGCCCACCCAATGGAATCCACTTGGCTTGTGTAAAGTGGCCTCTTAACCATGGTTGCCAAATCCCGATTAGCAATAGCCTTCAGCTGCACGGCCAGAGGCCTCGGCAGTCTGTGGGGGTTAAGGGTGATCAGTGCGGCAGACAGGCAGGGACAAGGCTGCCCCCGGAACGGGTACACATGATCCAGGTTTTGGCATGGTGGTGCTGCACGCAGTTGCCCCCAGGTTGCTCCCCCCAGCACCTCCCCTCCAGCCTCCCATGGAGGCCCACCCCTGCACATGGTCCCCTACCCAGAGTCGAGGGTCACCCACCCCCCTACCGAGCACTGGGGTGGAAAGCCCAGCACCCCCGGGCTCTTTGCCTGTGAGCAAAGATGGCTACTCACCTCGGCTCTCCACAGAATCTCTTCTGCCAGGTTCATGATTTTCAAAAGGAGTACTAATCTGCCCCAGCATGACCACTTACTGGGGAGGCCGTTGAATGATGAGAGGCCATTGGATAAGGGGAGGCTCTTGTTAATTGTATGGAAATAGGGCTAAGTGGTGATAGTTGGTTTCTCACCACGCTACGACAAGATCCCGATTTTGCCTAGGGGAGCAGGGCGATTGCATTGCAAACTGTTTGGCGCCTGGCACGTGTTCTCGTTTTCTGCCTCTCCCACTATTCACCGGCCTCGTTTCGGTTGAGCGAGAGCGCAATGATGCCGGAGAGTCACTCCCAGAGGCACAGAGTAGATTGCACAGGATGAAAATAATGAAATAAATTGAAATGTCCTTGAGTTGCAGAAGAACAATTTCTGCTTTATTTGATAGTAGCAGAGAATTGTTAGGAACTGGGAAGGACCTCATAAAACTAAGGGGCCAAAACAAGGTCCTAAAATTAAACAGAAAATCTGTTTAATTGACTTTAAGAACTGGAAAATTATTCAGGGAAAATTAAACCAACTGCTCCACAAAAATGCAGTGCTAATTTACTGGGAAAGATCCACAAGATGGCAATGAATAAGTGAAGAATATCATGACAACTTGCAATTTTAGATCCATTTGATAAATGAAAAGGCTTTTTGTTTTACTTTAAAAATGATACCTGCAAGAGAAACACAGGTTAACTACAACAACTAGTTAACAGTGAAACAATGTCTAACCTATTGGCTACAGTCACCTTCATTTGTTGAGACAACAGAATCCAAAACTTGAAGCAATCTGGAGAGAGCAAAGCAATATTTATTTGAAGACAGGAAAGTACAGGTGACTTGTGCTTATGGTAATCTTTACTTGTGTTTTCATTATGTGAGTGACACTGGCAAAGTCACATTACTCATCTTCAGTTACCCTGAAAATTAAGTACTGGTGGGTTTATTCCTTGAGTCCTTCAATTTGAACTCTGCAAGAAAGGCTTACTTTCAAAGGCATTTAAGAGTCACTAGTCATGGTTTGGAATTGCATGTAGTTCAAACTGGATGGTGGTGCCAGGCTTTCTTCCTGAAAAACATGAGTGAATTTTAGATTTGTATTCAGGTTCCATTTCTGGGGCCAGCTCAGAAAGATTGTCACATTTATTGCATTTAATTTTGCAATTCAACATGTTGGGAATTGAGCTTGCAATTACCACATTGGGTCTGTAGTCACATGTAGGTTAAGATAGCAGATTTCCTCTCCTGTTTTCAACAGTTCCATGATTTGCAGATGACACTAAATTTGCAGATGACACTAAAGTCGGTGGAGTTGTGGACAGTGCGGAAGGATGTTACAAGTTACAGAGGGACATAGATGAGCTGCAGCGCTGGGCTGAGAGGTGGCAAATGGAGTTTAATGCAGAAAAGTGTGAGGTGATTCATTTTGGAAGGAATAACAGGAAGACTGAGTACTGGGCTAATGGTAAGATTCTTGGCAGTGTGGATGAGCAGAGAGATCTCGGTGTCCATGTACATAGATCCCTGAAAGTTGCCACCCAGGTTGAGAGGGTTGTTAAGAAGGCGTACGGTGTGTTAGCTTTTATTGGTAAAGGGATTGAGTTTAGGAGCCATGAGGTCATGTTGCAGCTATACAAAACTCTGGTGCGGCCGCATTTGGAGTATTGCGTGCAATTCTGGTCGCCGCATTATAGGAAAGATGTGGAAGCATTGGAAAGGGTGCAGAGGAGATTTACCAGAATGTTGCCTGGTATGGAGGAAAGATCTTATGAGGAAAGGCTGAGGGACGTGAGGCTGTTTTCGTTGGAGAGAAGGTTAAGAGGTGACTTAATTGAGGCATACAAGATGATCAGAGGATTGGATATGGTGGACAGTGAGAGCCTTTTTCCTCGGATGGTGATGTCTAGCACGAGGGGACATACCTTTAAATTGAGGGAAGATAGATATAAGACAGATGTCAGAGGTAGGTTCTTTACTCAGAGAGTAGTAAGGGCGTGGAATGCCCTGCCTGCAACAGTAGTGGACTCGCCAACACTAAGGACATTCAAATGGTCATTGGATAGACATATCGACAATAAGGGAATAGTGTCGATGGGCTTTCGAGTGGTTTCACAGGTCGGCGCAACATCGAGGGTCGAAGGGCCTGTACTGCGCTGTAATGTTCAATGTTCTATGTTCTATGATTCTAATTGATGATTCTAGCATTTAATTCCAGAGCAATTAATTGAATTTAACTTCCCTCAGGTGTTGTGGTGATATTTGAACTTGTACTTTTATTATACCAGGCCTCTGGATTACTAGTCCAGTAACATTATGACTCTGTTACTGTCCAACCATTGTATTTGAACGAGATAGTCAACTGCTTGCAGTCCATGTGGCTTAGCTACACCAAGAGTGCTGTTAGGTAGGGAATTTCAGGATTGTGGCCTATAGTGACAATGAAGAAACGCTGATATATTTCCAAGTCAGGATGGCGTGTGACCTGGAGGGGAACTTGCAGGTGTAGTGTTTCCATGTTGTCTTTATTCTTCTGATGTGGCGATGCCGGCGTTGGACTGGGATGAGCACAGTAAGAAGTCTTACAACACCAGGTTAAAGTCCAACAGGTTTGTTTCGATGTCACTAGCTTTTGGAGCGCTGCTCCTTCCTCAGGTGAATCATTTATTGCATTTAATTCTTCTGGGTAGTAGAGGTTGTATATTTGGGAGGTGCTGTGAAAGAAACCGTGGCAAGTACTGGTATTCCAGTACCACAATCTCTAGGCTGAGTTAGCTGGTAACAGCCGTATTTATATCTGTCAAAATCTAGAATGAACACCATTAAACATAATTTGCTTAATTGGGTGTCATAAAACTACCACATGAAGTTTTACAATACTTGTGAACATGTCTCATGCAATTATGCCAGCGATTTTGGACACTATCACATACCCTCCTTGTCTGTCAGATATTTAATAAACACTTATTTAGAATTGCAGTTGTAATAGACTGTCAACTGATTGTTCACCCTGTACCTGACAGAGTCTGCTAATGTGAAGCTGTGCTTTCCCTGTCTTAGAACATAAGCATGACCTCAATGAAGATCTCAATGACTTTACAAAATAATCTTTTTAGAATGACAGCTTATCTACAAACTTTATAACCAGGTAAAAGCCATTTTAATCAAAGAAAAACTGGATAACATTATCCTGTTGAGTATATTGTAACAACATGCTGAACAAGTGAGCTACTGTATCCATTATTGTACATAGCTCCTGCACTAACATGAAGGGCGTGATTTGACTAAATGAGAACAAAGTTCCATTGCAAGCGCGTTTAGCCACGTGTTTCCTGGTGCTTGCAGCGCCGAGAAACAACCCGCTATTAAACATGCCCCTGGTTAAATAGGGGGCCAAGGCCGCACATAGCTACGTTTTCTACATTGAGGAGCTCTGCATGCCGGACCCTCCTTCCCGCGCACCCCTCCCCAACGCCTGCGCAGGATACACCCAACCCGATTGCCGCCGCATGAAAAATGGCAGGTAGCACCCTAGTATCTTGGAAATGCACCTGCCAGTTGGCAGTGCCATTTGGGCACCTTGGCATCCAGATGGCATTGCCAGGGTGCCCAGATAGCTCCATCAGTGCCAGGGTATTAACCTGCCCAGAGGGCATGCACCTGGGGGTTCCTAATCTCCTCTGAGACCCCCACAAGTGCCGTTCCATCTGGTCCCCGTTTGCGGAGACCGGTACTGAATGATGCTCGCCTGAGGTCTCCCAACGCTTCGTGCGCCTCGGGAAACTGCATATTAAACTGAGACTAGCTGTCGCGCTCTAATATGCAGATTTGTCAAAAAGTGATCTCGCCCACAATGGGTGGGATTCACATCGCAATGTCTTGCGAGATCGCGTTAGATCTCACGAGGCGTGGCGAGCTGAGTAGATTCCAGGAGCGGGTCTCCCGGTTTTGATCGGCCATGGCGAGCTGCTTTTCAGGCCCTTCTAGAGTGACAGCTGGAAAGTAGGTATGAGCAGGTGAATCCATAGGGTCAGCACTGGGGGTGACTGTGAAGTTCTTAGGTGGGGTCCCATGAGAGGCCAAGCTGCATGGGCAGAGTGGTGGATTCTGAGAAGGGATGTTTTCCAGTCTCATGAGGTCTAACGACCCTCACGCAGTTTTGGCGAATGGCTGCAATGAGAATGAAACCCTAGATTGTGAAGCCATGATGTGGAGATGCCGGCGTTGGACTGGGGTGAGCACAGTACGAAGTCTTACAACACCAGGTTAAAGTCCAACAGGTTTGTTTCGATGTCACTAGCTTTCGGAGCGCTGCTCCTTCCTCAGGTGAATGAAGAGGTCTGTTCCAGAAACACATATATAGACAAATTCAAAGATGCCAAACAATGCTTGGAATGCGAGCATTAGCAGGTGATTAAATCTTTACAGATCCAGAGATGGGGTAACCCCAGGTTAAAGAGGTGTGAATTGTACCAAGCCAGGACAGTTGGTAGGATTTTGCAGGCCAGATGGTGGGGGATGAATGTAATGCGACATGAATCCCAGGTCCCGGTTGAGGCCGCACTCATGTGTGCGGAACTTGGCTATAAGTTTCTGCTCGGCGATTCTGCGTTGTCGCGGGTCCTGAAGGCTGCCTTGGAGAACGCTTACCCGGAGACCAGAGGCTGAATGCCCTTGACTGCTGAAGTGTTCCCCGACTGGAAGGGAACATTCCTGCCTGGTGATTGTTGTGCGATGTCCGTTCATTCGTTGTCGCAGCGTCTGCATGGTCTCGCCAAAGTACCACGCTTCGGGACATCCTTTCCTGCAGCGTTTGAGGTAGACAACGTTGGCCGAGTCGCACGAGTATGTACCGCGTACCTGGTGGGTGGTGCCAGCAAACTACCCAGTCTTCAGAACAGTGACCACGACACCACACAACCCTGTCATGGCAATCTCTGCAAGACGTGCCAGATCATCGACATGGATACCACTATTACACGTGAGAACACCACCCACCAGGTGCGCGGTACATACTCGTGCGACTCGGCCAATGTTGTCTACCTCATACGCTGCAGGAAAGGATGTCCCGAAGCGTGGTACATTGGCGAGACCATGCAGACGCTGCGACAATGAATGAACGGACATCGCGCAACAATCACCAGGCAGGAATGTTCCCTTCCAGTCGGGGAACACTTCAGCAGTCAAGGGCATTCAGCCTCTGATCTCCGGAGGTAAGCGTTCTCCAAGGCGGCCTTCAGGACCCGCGACAACGCAGAATCGCCGAGCAGAAACTTATAGCAAAGTTCCGCACACATGAGTGCGGCCTCAACCGGGACCCGGGATTCATGTCGCATTACATTCATCCCCCACCATCTGGCCTGCGAAATCCTACCAACTGTCCTGGCTTGGTACAATTCACACCTCTTTAACCTGGGGTTACCCCATCTCTGGATCTGTAAAGATTTAATCACCTGCTAATGCTCGCATTCCAAGCATTGTTTGGCATCTTTGAATTTGTCTATATATGTGTTCCTGGAACAGACCTCTTCATTCACCTGAGGAAGGAGCAGCGCTCCGAAAGCTAGTGACATCGAAACAAACCTGTTGGACTTTAACCTGGTGTTGTAAGACTTCGTACTACATTGTGAAGGCAAGGGGCAAGAGCTGTATGGAAGTTCAAAGCCACTGGTTATGGAGGCTAGGCTGTCAGGGCTTAGTGTCTGGGTGGCTGGCTGTTCCAGTTGGAAGGCTTGTTTAATCATCAGCCCATGCGAACTGGGAAATGCGGGTGCCCTCTCAGGATGAAGTTGACATGCTAATTGCAGTCTTCACACAAATCAGATGTGCCTCACCTGCCACCAGAGGAAACCAGTTGCCTGATCAACTCCCTGACCATTCCTTGAAGAGTATAGCAGGCATGTCCCACATGCAGGGTGTCATCAACTACATCCAAGTGGCTCTGCCGTCTCTATGGTGGCAAGGGGCACCACCTATGAACTGCAAGGGATACCACTCCCTCAATGTCCAGCTCATCTGTGACCACACAATGCACATCATGCAAATGTCTGCCTGTTTCCTGGGGAGTGTCCATGATAGTTACATCTTGCAGCACTCGCAGATCCCAGCCGTGTTTGAGTGAGAACAACGGAAGGAGGGATGTCTCCTCAGAGACAAAGGGTCCCCAATGAGGAGGTGGCTGATGACACTAGTGCAGAGGCCACAAACACTCACTGAGACTCGCTACAATGAGGTTTACACGCCAACATGCGTGCTGTTAGAGCAGGCGATTGGACTGCTCAAGATGGGGTTCTGGTGCCTGGACCAGTCAGGGGAGCCCCCAATACAACCGCCAACCGTGTCCAGTATCATTGTGGTCTTTTGCACTCTGCACTGCAGTGATCTGCATATCTGCATATGTACAAGGGGTTACTGCACAGATGTAATAGCCACAATATCATTACACGGCAGCACTAGAGACAGGTATAAATTGTCCGACCCAAGGGAGGATCCACCTCTTTTGCAAGTACAGGGCTAGTGACCAGCAGCGTGCAAAGACAGCTCAGCGCAGGCAGCTTACCTCTAGCATTTCTTATTTTATATCTTAATCGTGCAATGTCTAGTTTAAGCTCTGGAGAGAGAACGAACTTGCTCAATAAAGCATTTACTTCAACTAGAAGACTACGAGCATTATTCGGACATAAGAAATAATATATGCACAACCTGACACTGCAGCGGGGAGAGCAGCTGGACAAGAAGGAGATGAAGGAGCGCTGCAAATCCTTGGATGAGGAGGAGGTCGAGGAGGATGACAAGGGTTAACATGTGGAGGAGAAGGAAGGACCTCAGGCGATGGCCAGGGCCCACAAAGGATGCCGGGCTAGGGATGCCTTCATAGCATTGCGGTTTGTTGATGACCAGGAGTGAAGAGCTCTCCCACCATGGGAGACCTATGGGAGATCCTCATGATGGTTCCTATATTAATGTGCAAGGTGCAGAAGCCATTGGCTGCAGGAAAATTATGATGACTTGCATTGAGTATAGACCAATGCTCTTCTCATCCTCAGTGATATGTCTGGTTGCTGCCTGACAGAGATCTAATAATAATAATAATAATCTTTAGTGTCACAAGTCGGCTTACATTAACACGGCAATGAAGTTACTGTGAAAAGCCCTTAGTAGCCACATTCCGGCGCCTGTTCGGGTACACGGAGGGAGAATTCAGAATGTCTAAATTACCTAACAAGCACATCTTTTGGGACTTGTGGGTGGAAACCGGAGCACCCAGAGGAAACCCACACAGAAACGGGGAGAACATGCAGACTCTGTACAGACAGTGACCCAAGCCGGGAATCGAACTTGGGACCCTTGTGCTGTGAATCATCAGTGCTACCCACTGTGCTACCGTGCTGCCCTTAATAGATCTGAATGCATCCTGCCAGCGCTGAAGCACCGAGTGTACGTGGAGGGTTTGCAGAGTTTGGGGACTATGAAATGACAGCGTGGAGAATCTGTATGGGTGAACAAAGTGATGTTTAATACACGAGCGATATTACAATGGTACATTACCTCTACTAGTGCTTAGGTTTATTCATGTCCACTAGGTGCCTATAGTTTCCTACTCTTCCTCAGCAGCCTACTGTTTTCCATGCCCTGTTGCCTGAGATGACCTTGGCGGGCCTTCCTTGGGTGCCTGGGCTTTGAGGATCTGGGCCTACATTCTGGTTGCACAGGTGCTGCAGTGCTGCCCTCCTTGATGTGCTGGACTTGAGCTCTGTCGCTCACAGGGAGCTGGGCTGTTAGACAGACTGGACACTCCCAGGGAGTGCTGTGTGGAAGGTCCCGGGCCACGCTGCAGCCCACCTTCTTCCCTTTGGGTTTCTGAGGGTCCCCTTGGGGTCCTCCATAGGATATAAGGCAGTGGGACTGAGATCTCCTCAAATAGAGGACAATGGAACTCCTCCAGTTGGCCTTGCAGTCCAAGAAGGAATGCTGTCATTCCTTCCCGGTGCTCACGACTCTGCCTTTGAAACTCCAGCAGCTCTGGGATGACCGGTCTTTGAAGTACCGGATCCCTGGGAGTGCCTTCCTCTGCCAGCTGTAGATCTTCAGTTGTGAAGTGCTCACCATTGAGTGGTCCAGAACCTCCTCACCACTTAATCCCACCGAGGTGTAAGCATCTGGTGGAGGATGCGGGTGATAGCTGTGACTCCTCCTCGATGCTTGTCTTCAAGATATCTCACTTGGAACTGCTCTAGTCTATAGCCTCCAGAGGTAATGAGGATGGTCTGGGCTGGTCGACTGATTGACATTCAAGGGAAGTGAGATGGCATTAGCGTGTCACGGGGGATGAATGATGGGAGAAAGTTAAGTCATGTGGGGCTTGCACCATGGCTGGATATGTTGAGAATTCTCACTTATGTCTGCTTGCCCTCACTTCGCTCTCTGCACAGGTTCAGTCCTGCTCATCACCTGCCAGCTCAAGGGATCTCTCCTCAAAGGGCAATGAGATAGATGGGGAAAGCGTAGGCGGGGGTCCTGCCAGGTCAGATGGTGATGAAGTCTGGCATGCTTGGGATGTGAGTAGAAGCGGTAATGGGAGGAGCAGATTATCTACGGGTGGGAACATAGGGAGTGGGGGCAGAGTTGGTAAGGTGCCATGCGAAGTGCTATGAATCCATGATTCAGAATGAGAGATCACCTTGGACGTGTTAAGGGTGTGTGAAGGTGTGAAGCGGAAGTCATAAGGAGCAGACTTACCTTGGCTCCCCGAAGAAGGTCATTTATCTTCTTCCGACAGTGGTGCCCCTTCCTCTTATACAGCGAGCTGGCACTCACTATTATGGCCTCTGCCTCCCAGGCAGCGGTGGTGACTTTGGTAGATGGAATTCTGCGGGATCGCGGGTGTAGGATGTCGCCCTTCTGCTTCACGCTATCCAGGTGTTTGGTAAGTGCTCTCTCCGAAAGTCTTGGTGCTGCCTTCCTGGCAACCATCCCCCGACTGGACTTGGGACAAGTGCAGAGGAGTGCTGGGGAGACATTTAGAAGAAGTGCCCCACTGATCGTAGGATTTTCCTGGGGCATGCAAATCAAAGGGCAGTCGCCACAAGTGTGGCTTGCATCATGTGGGGGGAAAAAAGTTGTCAAAGAGGCTCAATATTTGGTGCGGTTTCCTGCCATTGGCGATAGTGGGATTCTCATTGGAACTGACACTTTGAAAAAAATATGGTAAGATTCTGCCAAGTGTATGTGGTATGTCGAAAAAGATTTTCTCTTGTGCTTGAAGAAACATGTGGATCAAGCTCATAAAAGTATCAACCATCCAGGCATTTTGAAGTTTCAAAAATCACAAATCCTTGAAACCACTTAACTTGTGTCAACAAACATTAGGAAATTGACCACAAAGATCAGAGAACCTGAGCTGCCAATCAAACAAAAGTTGTTCTCGCATTTTAATAGCTACCAGGCTCTCAGCCATGAGTTTGGCCCTGACATCTATACAGCTAAAGAAAGGTCAAAATGTGATGCATTTTATACTGTATAAGAGGGGGTGTAGCAGCTGGAGCAGAGTAAAAGGTCAGAAATTGATGGGAGCTAGGAGAGATTGCAATAAAGATCTGCCGGTCACGAGATAGAGGAAGCTTTAATGGCAGGCAAAAGTGCTAGTCGTTGCATAAAGATAAGGCCCAGGATTCTCTGCTTTAATATCGGAAGTGTGAATCGCGATTGGGTCGAGCATCACTGGTAATCCAAAAAATCGAGGTTTGCCAATTGCAGCGCCATGCTCAGGTTCCTCGCTGGCAATGAGATCGATATTTGCGTGTTGTGCCAGCGGATCCATGCAAAACAGCCATTTGCATGGATTTGAATGTAATTAGCCTGTTGGACACTTCATGCTCCACCCCTCCACGATGCTCCACCCTCTTAGGCAAAGGTCTCGATGGCACAAATTAGTGCAAGCATTCAGATGTAGGGCCTAGGAGCCGTAGCTGCAGAGGGGGAGCGGGAAAAGCCCTCAAACTTTGTTGTCCTTGCAGGAGAGTGACAGCTCGGGCCGGGGCAGTAGCGAGGAGTGACTTGGAGTCAAGTCCGTGGACTTGGGGTGTCCACCTTGGGATCGAGACAGCCTGGCTCAGGCCTCCATTGCTGCAGTCTATCTTTTAAATGCACCCCTTTGGTGCTACTTGCAGGCTCCTGGCTGCTCACACTGCTGAGTGCTGCCTGTGTCCTTTAAATGCTCAGGAGGTCCCTGGTCATCTGGGAGCCCATCCACACCACCCCTCTGGACACCCTCACACCCCAGCTGTTTCACCATGGGGATGGGCATGGCCATGCTCAATCAGGTGCTGGGCCAATCATGTGTCGGGACTCCTCAGAAGTGCTGCCCCACTGCATGGAAGCAGGGGATCAGCAGAGCTCATCCTAACCAGAGGAGACGTGTACCGTGGCTTTTGTAGCCCTCCTGGGTTCTCTGCCCCTCTCAGGCCAGAGGCCTCCGGATCATCAGTATCTCCAGGTGAGGCTGGCAATGCTGACTGCCTCTGCCACCAACTCCCAGGCAGTGTTCAGGAGGGAAGGCTTGAGTCTGAAGCCCACCCTGGGAAAGAGAATGTCCCTCCGTTCCTCACTGGCATGGAGCTGTGGGTCCACCTTAGACGACCCATTTTTCAATTCACCCGGCCCATTCCCAATGGCATGATCCGGATCTCACTGAAAAATGCTGAGAAGCTCATTAACATAGGAGCATAGGAATTAGGAGTAGAAGTCAGCAATTCAGCCCTCCGAGCCTGCTCCGCCATTCAATCAGATCATGGCTGATCTTTCCTGGTCTCAAAGCCAGCTGCCTACCTGTTCCCCATCTTTCTTTAACCCAGTTTTTCCCAGAAATATATTGATCTCCATCTTGAAACCATTTAATGATTCAGACTCCACCGCACTATGGGGCAGTGAGTTCCACAAATTCACCATCCTCTGCGATAAGTAGTGCCTCCTCATCTCAGTTTTAAATCTACCGCCTCTCAGCCTATATCGTGACCTCTTTTCTAGATTGCCCCACAAGGGGGAACATTTGGTCTACATTTACTTTTAGTATTTTATACACCTCGATCAGATCTCCATTCATCCTTCTAAACTCCAGCGAGTATAAGCCCAAACTGTTAAATCTCTCCTCATCCATCAACCCTTTCATCCCCGGAATCAATCTGGTGAACCTCCTCTGAACTGCTTCCAATGCCACCACATCCTTCCCCAAATAAAGAGACCAAAACTGGACACAATACTCCAAATGTGGCCTCACCAACACTCTACAATTGCAACAACACTTCTCTATTTTTATACTCCAGTCCTTTTTCAATAAACACTAACATTCCATTTGCCTTTCTTATTACATTTTGTACCTGCGTACTGACTTTCTGCGATTCTTGAACGAAGACACCCAGATCTTTCTGCCCAGACGCATTTTGAATCTGCTTTCCATTTAGATAATAATTTGCCTGACTATTTTTTCAGCCACAATGGATAACCTCACATTTATCCACATTAAACACCATCTGCCAAATTTTGGCCCAATCTCCTAGCCGATCTATATCTGTTCGTAAAATCTGTATCTTCTCTTCACTGCCTGCTTTCCCACCTATTTCAGTATCATCTGCAAATGTTGCTATCTTACACTCTGTCCCTGCTTGCAGATCATTTATATAGATTGTAAACAGTTGAGGTCCGAGGACTGAACCCTGCGGCACCCCATTAGTTACAATTCACCAACCAGAGAAGGACCCATTTATCCCAACCCTCTGCTTTCTGTCGTTCAGCCAATCCTCAATCCAATCTAGCATTCTGCATCCAACTCCCTGCGATCTCACTTTCTTGATCAATCTTTTATGCGGCACCTTGTCAAACGCGTTCTTGGAAGTCTAAATATACCCCATCCATAGGTTTCCCATTATCCACCTTGCCGATTACTCCATCAAAGAACCCAAGCAAGTTGGTCAAGCATGACTTACCCTTCATTAAACCATGCTGACAATGGTGGATTGAGCTTTGTCTTTCCAAATGTTCAGTCATCTCCTTAATGATTGATTCCAGCAACACCTTCACCACAGACGTCAAGCTAATCGGTCGTTTCCTCCTTTTTGCCTCTCTCCCATTTTGAATAAGCGAGTTACATTAGCGTGCTTCCAATCCACTGGGACCTTTCCAGAATCCAGGGAATTTTGAAATATCATAACCAATGCATCCACTATCTCTGTTGCCACCTCCTTTAATACCCTGGGGCGCAGGCCATTAGGTCCCAGTGACTTATCTGTCTTTAGTCCCATTCCCTTTCCCTCGTGATGGTTATTGCACTAAGTTCCTCTGGAAACTTTTTATTATCCTCTACCATGAAGATAGAGGCAAAATATTGGTTCAGTGCTTCCGCCATCTCTGTGTTCTCCATTATTACCTCATCACATCGTTCTCTAAAAGGCCAACATTTACTTTAGCTATTCTCTTCCTCTTTATATACTTATAGAATCTCTTGGTATCAGTGTTTATGTTTTCTGCTAGTTTCCTTTCATAGTTTTTCTCAGCTTTTTTGATTCCATTTTTAGTAGCTTTTTGCTTACCCCTAAAGTCCTAACCAATAAAGCAACTCCACCTACGTTCCATCCTGTCTATCCTTTCAGAATACTGGGTCCCCTTGGACATTTAACTCCCGCTCCTGATCCTCCTGCAACCACGTTTCAGAGATCCCCACCAAATCATACCCATTTGTCTCTGTCTGTGCCGTCAGCTCATTGACCGTATTCCAAATACTGTGTGCATTTAGGTACAAGATTCTGAAATATGCCCAACTGATTTGTCTTTCCCTTGGAAGATTTTCTTTTGCATTATGCTTTTCACACATTCTGACCTCCATTATTAATCTCTTATAACACTCAACCTCTTCCCCAACTTTCACTCCCCCAGTCACCTTACATTTTAATCTTTTACGTTTTCTTACCCCTCTGTAGTGGTTAGACTGACCCTGCCTGCTCATTCTATTAACCTCTACCTTCTTCTCACAAGTTGACCTGCTGCTCTGGTTCCCATTAACCATTGTACTTCTTGTTGTTTTACCCTTCCCTTCCCCACCATTTGCTAGTTTAAAGTCTTTGTGACTATCCTGTTTACCCTTTCCGCTAGAACACTGATCCCAGATCGGTTCAGGTGGAGACCGTCCCAACAATACAGATCCCTCCTGTCCAAATACTGGTGGCAGTGCCCCATGAAATGGAACCCCTCTTTCCCATGCCACTCCTTTAGCCACGTGTTTACTTCCCTAATTTTCTCATTCCTATGCCAATTTGCACATGGATTGGGTAGTAATCCAGAGATTGGTAACCCTTGAGGACCTGTTCTTTAATTTTGTTCCTAGTTCCTGATAATTCCTAAACAGATCCTCTTTCCTAATCTTGCCTATGTTGTTTGACCCAATGTGGACCACAACAACTGGATCTTCCCCCTCCCACTCCAATATCCTTTCAAGCCGGTTAGAGATGTCCCTCATCCTGCTACCGGGCAGGCAGCATACCATGCGGGACTCTCGATCCTGCTTACAAAGGATGCTATCTGTCCCCCTAATGATAGAATCGCCTACAACTACGACTTGTCTTTTTGCTTCCCCCGCTTGAATGGCCTCCTGTACCATGATGCAGTGCTCAGAGAGCTCATCCTTCCTACAGTCCTTTTCCTCATCTACAGAGGGAGCAAGTACCTCGTACCTGTTGAACAAAGTCAAGAGCTGAGACTCCTCCATGTCTGAACTTAGGATCCCTCTACCTGCCTTACTTGCAGCCACTGCCTCCTGTCCCTGACTACTGGCCGAATTCAAGTTGGTTAGCCTAAAGGGTGTGACTGCCTCCTGGAACACATTGTCCAGGTACCTCTCCCCTCCCTGATGTGTTGCAGCGCCTGAAACTCAGAATCCAGCTCATTAACTCTGAGCTGGAGTTCCTCAAGGAACCAACACTTACTACAGATGTGGTCACCAGGAACCACAGTGGGGTCCACCAGCTCCCACATCATGCAGGAACAACACATCACGTGACACTTCATCTCTATTTTATCTAACTAGTTTTTAATTTTTTTCAACTTAAAACATTTTTTTTTGTATCCCTCCCTATTATAAGTTGTCTGAACAAAATTTACATATTTCTTTCCATAAATTTAGAGTACTCAATTATTTTTTTCCAATTAGGGGGCAATTTAGCGTGGCCAATCCACCTACCCTGCACATCTCTAGGTTTGTGGGAGTGAGATCCATGCAGACACAGGGAGAATGTGCAAACTCCACACGGGCAGTGACCTGGGGCCGGGATCAAACCCGGGTCACCGATGCTGTGAAGCAGCAGTGCTAACGACTGTGCCTCCGTGCCGCCCCATCTGAACATAATTTGTAACCAATAATTTAAAATGGATTTTCAAATTTGCACAGATTCCTTATTGCCAATCAAACCACAGCCTTCATGTGATGCCATTTTGCAGTGTTTTTCCCCCGTCGGAACACTCAGTCAGTGAATCTGTGAAACCACTTACCTTCCCAGGCTGCTGTGCGAAATTCTCCCGCTGAGCTCTGCTCCCAATGTTGCGCTTTCACCTTCTCCCAGTTTCACCTAACACCCTGGGCTGGATTCTCCGTTTCTGAGGCTAAGTGCCAGCGCCAACGGAGAATCTGTGGTACTCCGCGATGGGAAAATTGGCGCAAATCCCTCACCGATTCCAGACTGGGGAGCGACTAGCACTGGAGCTACGTGGAACACTCGCGGATTGCGTGGAGAACGGCCGTAGAATCTCTGGGTCGCGCATGCGCAGGGCTGACAAGCTGCAGCCACGCACGCCTATGCCCCCACCACACATGCCGGGAAACATGGCGCCGGCCATGCTGAACCGTGTACCCGCCCACCCCGACCCCACAGCCCACCCCCTGGCCACCCTCAACCACTCCCCCAGCCCTAGCAGAAGCCCCCCGGCCAGCGGCACGTATCCTGGCCATGCATGGTGGCGCTGGACACTGTCCACAGCCGGCACGCCAGGTTCCCGACTGCTGGGATCACACGTGGCCCTTGCCATCAGGAACCTGGCCCATTGGGGGCGGAGCATCGCAGGTGGGCCGACTGATGACGCACCAACGGCGTTGCAATGCATCCTGATGACACCGATTTGGAGGGTGCGGAGCGTCGCGAACTGGAGTCAAACTGACACCTGCCCTGATTTTGGTGTGAGAAGCCATTCTCTGCCCGATTGCTGATCTCGATTTCAGCACTGGGCGACAGAGAATCCTGCCCCTTTTTTCACCCAACTCTAAAGCAGTCTCATCCAGCCAAGTAGCACTTACAGTGCACACTAGTCTACATTCATTTCAGTCTTATTAGTGAGATTGAAGTCAAATGCAGCGGTTTCCCCAGAGTCATACAACACCCCAGCGAGAAGTCACTCATGCCTCATTTAATACTCTTCTGCAAAAATGGGGACCTGGTGCAATGGGTACCAAAGGGAAGTGAGGAGGTGAGTAGCCATCTCCATTTACTGGCATGCAGCTCAAGGGCACCGGAGCTTCTGCCCCAGTGCCCTGAGGGGTCGAGAGGAGGAATTTGCTTTGTTAGTTGTCAGAGCACTTCCTGAAGTCTAAATTCCCCCTCGAAGGAACAGGTGGCCTGCCTAAGACAATGATTAGAGCACTGGATGTCTTGCAACTGTTGATGCCGGAACAGTGTACCTGTACTCTAGGAGTGTCAGCACCATAGAGACAGCTGTCAACAATCAAACACTAAAGAGCAAGGGTTCACCACTGAGGACGTTCTCACTGCTCAAGGTAAGGCTGGGGAGAAATGAGGTTTCCAGGATGGAAGACCTAACCGATTGTCGGCCTCTCTCGTCCTTCAATTTCTATTACAAACAAAAATTATTGCTGGTGTCGATCCCGCGCACACTGTCCTCATTGTGCTTGTCGCAACTGAGGCGGGCTGACGCCGAAGAACACAGCAAGACCAATGCAGACTGAAGGTTTTACTGCATGTGCAGGGGGCTGCTGCACACCCTCAAGACACAGCCGCCCATCAGGCTGAGGAGGGGCTAGAAGGAGAGTCCAGCGACAGCCCAAAGTGTACGGGAGTTGTTGGTCCTTCAATGAGCTGACGGACAGCACTGCGTCTCTACATTCCCGCGATCATAGCACCCCCATGAGGAAGAGGACACCTGCTCCCGGTGGCCGTGAAGGTCACTGCAGCCCTAAATTTCAACGCCATCGGGTCATTCCAGGGCTCAAGCGGAGACCTGTGTGGCATTTCCAGTCATTAGCCCACAGGTGCATCCAGGAGGTGACGGATGCTCTGCATGCCCGGGAATCTGACTATATCACCTTTGACCTGGACCAGGCTCACCAAGATATCTGGGCTGGATGATTTGCTGCCATCGCCAGGATGCTCTAATTCCAGAGGGTGATCGATGGCATGCAAGTTGCCCTGTGAGCACCAGGGCTTCAGGGAATGTGCTATATTGACAGGAAGTGGTTCCACTGAAGCGGAGACCGTTAAAATGAGGTCCATGCTGCAATTTGTGCTGTCATTGAGCGGTGCACCAAGCTGCTGAAATAGCAGGAATTTTTAAAAATTTTAAACACACCAGATATTTTGCCTTAGATTTAAAGGGCATGGGTTTTAAATGCCTTTACAGCTTTTCAGTTGCCTTTGACAGTTCATTTTGTTACGTTTCAGTTTCTTTTGACAGTTAATTTTGACATTTTAGACAGTTCCAATGAGCTTGACAGTTGTATTTATGCACTTTTTATGTACATTCATGCCCACTTTTAATAATCGGAAGGGATGTCTGACCTCCCCCAAAGGGTACATGACTTCCCCCAAAGGTGTCCTGTCTAAAGGGATACCCTACCTCTTCAAAAGGTACCACACTTCTCCAAAAGACTCCATGAAGTTCAGACCCGCTTCTACCAGGTCTATCTTGCGCGTATTATGTATCACACACCTGGGCCATAAATATTATGGGTGGAGGCAGCTGCTCTTTTATATGGATAGCTGCCTTCGCGAAATGCACATGCGCCGATCCTGAACCGGGCCCATTCTCACCCCCACAAAAATGGTAGGTGCCATTTTCAGGTCATAAGTTCTGATTTTCAGTCTCTTTTGCTATTCACGCGATGATGGAGAGAGTCTCAATTTCTGAAAAAATCCAGGCCAATCTTTCCACTTTGGATGATGTGTTTGATTAAAGAGCAATCATTCTGAGCTGTCATCCATTTTGTTCAGCTAATGCATATTCTTTTAATTATCTGATTTGTTTTCTGTTCCTATCTTTTCTGTTTCAAATATTGCCTTCATGGTTGATTTTCTTTCTATTTTGTAATGAAGGAGCACCCTCAGTTTCAATATCAGATAGAAAGGGGGAAAGTTCACTTTCGATCCTTTTCTAGGGATGTAAGATTTTCACGTTTAGAGATTGAATGATTGAGTTAAAGCAAGTGTCATTTTATTAGTTAATTAAGAAATCAACTCTGACTGAATGTCTTTCAACCTTTAGAATCAGGTAGGCTCTGAAAAAAACTGGGAAAGTAATTCCTGGCATAAAATGTACTACAACAAAGATGAGGCTAAATCAAAAGCCATTAGTGGGTTATTGACTTTTTTTGCTGTAGCTTGGCTGTATATAATTGCGGTTCTGTTGCCCTCAAGTATATGCTTGGAGTCGCTTGATACATATTAATAACCCAGATATTTGTGCACAGGACATAAATTAAAAACTTGTGGATGATTCAAACTTGGAAATATTGTGAACTGTGAAGAAGATAGTGTAGAATTTTAAAAGGACATTGACAGGTTGATGGAAAATTGACAAGTTGATTGGTCCACAACAGGTTGAGAGTGTGGTTAATAAAACATACAGTATTCTAGACTTTATTATTAGAGGGCATAAAATATAGTTATGTTAAATTATATAGAACACTTGTTCGGTCTCAACTGGAGTATTGTGTCCAGTTCTGGGTGCCACACATTAGGAAGGATGCAAAAGCATTATGGAGACTGCAGAAAGGATCCTTGAGAACAGGATGAAGAACTTTACATCGATAGATTTGAAATGTTGGGATTGTTTTCCTTTGGAGAATAGAAAGTTGAGAGGAGATTTGATGGAGATAATCAAAATCATAGGTAATTGGACAGAGTAAATAGAGAGTGCGCAGATTTAAGGTTGTTGGCAAAGAAGCAATGGTCACACGCAACAAATACTTAGAGTTTGGAATGCACTGACTGAGAATGTGGTGGAGGCAAATTTAATCAAGGCATTCCGGAGGGAATTGGATTATTATCTGTGCTGCCATGCAAACTAATTCTAATTATAAAGAAGCAAATGCATCACGCAAGAAAAGCCAGGTACTTTGGACTTTGTGATTGAAGTTTTAAATCTAGATATTTTATTTTCTGTTGTAATACACTTGAGATTGGTCCAGTATAAAACTTTACTGTGAGACAGAAGAAAGCATCAATATGGTGCCTGTTACCCAGATGATGATCAACATGTGACAATTTTCTTATATTGGTCACACCCATGTTCTCCTTTCTACTTAGTTATTTTTTTCTGTTGTTATTCAGCAATACTTTGTAATTCCTTTCTCGGCATTGGGAGAGTAAGTTTAACCAAATGACATTGCAGTCAAACAATTTCATTGCAGTCAAACAAAATTGTCGATATACAGCCACCATATTCAGGCTCTGTCTGAGAGGGAAACACTCAATTATAAATTCTGAGGTGAGTGGAATGCCCCTGGGAAACAGTAGAAAGGTTACTTGCACAAACCTCCAACTCCACTTACAAATGCAAAAAGATACCTAAGCTCCCCAAGCATTAGACTTGTTGAAGGAGCCTTTATTTCGCTAATTGATCAGAGGCTGTCAATTCTGCAGCGTAATTCACCCCCTGACTCCCCATAGCCTGTTCACCATCTACAAGGCACAAGTCAAGAGTGTGATGGAATACACTCTCCGATACACTCCCCTTGCCTGGATGAGTGCAGCTGAGGCAACACTTACAAAGCTTGACACCATCCAGGACAAAACAGCCACTTGATTGGCACTCTATCCACCACCTTCCACATGCACTCCCTCCACAAGTGATGCATAGTAGCAGCACAGTGTAGCATCTACAAGATGCACTGCAGCAACTCACAAAGGATCCTTCAGCAGCACCTTTCAAACCCGTGACCACTACCATCTGGAAGGCTGAGGGCAGCAGATACATGGGAACACTATTGCAATCCCAGATCAGAACCTAACAGTGGCTAGGATACTGGACGATAGCCCAATATTTAATTTTAATTTTATAAGACTGTGAGGAAAGAATACTTTGTTCCAGGAGTGGTGGCATGAAGAAATAAGGATATGGTATATTAAAACAAAACTTATTACTAAAATGGTATTGAAATCTTAAACATCACACCCAAAAATAGCTTACAATTACCACTTAAACAATAATACTCAACACAATGAATACAATACCCTTACTTGATATTTTTATTCCCACTTAAACGACATCTCAGCTATCAATCTGCCCTAAATACCAATGGCACAGAAATATACTTGCCTTAAGAGTTGTTCTTTGAGAAAGAGATTTCTTGACACTGTTTTATAGAACAGATTTGACTCCGGTCCGGACCCCTGCAGAAACTCTGGCTGTAGGTCTTCAAAAGCTGTTTTAACTGGCTTATTTCAGTTTTCCCCTTGTCCTCAGACAAGTATGCACTGCTTTAAATACAGTTAATCTCTTTTAACTAATCTATAGTGAGAGCAAACTGCATTACGTGGTCTCAGCTTCAGCCAGAATCCGAACTGAAAAATGCTTTCTCGAAAGACCTGGGGCGGGTTTCTCCACCCCGCCGCACCACATTTCTGGTGCGGCACACCATCGGGATTCTCCGTTTCACCGGCTGGACAATAGGGTATTCCATTGTGGGGCAGCCCCACACCGGCGGGAATCTCCAGGGCTGCCAGGCAAAATGGAGAATCTCGACGGTGGAGAATTCAGCCCCTGATATTTTAGTCTACCCAGCAATGACATCATCTCACCAAGCGAAAACAAATTAACTCCCCAGGGAATTCCTTTAATCAAAACAAAATTGCATTGGCCCATGCTTTTATGATGGTTAATTGCACCTCAGGCTCCTAAAAGCTTTGTTGTCTTTCAAGCCAAGATTATTTTAAAAACATGACTGCAGCAGCAAAACACACGCTAACCCATGTTTGTAACCTTTACTAAATACACCACATGGACTGCAATAGTTCAGGAAACGGCTCACCACCACCTTCTCAAAGAATATTAGGAATGGACAATAAAATTGTTGACATAGCCAGTGACAGCCATGGTCCTGTGAAAGAAAAATAAAACAAAACTTCACCTATGCTCCATTCCCTGAAAGACATGCTGTTAAGTGAATTGGACATTCTGAATTCTCCCTCAGTGTACCCGAACAGGCGCTGGAATGTGGTGACTAGGGTATTTTCACAGTAACTTAATTGTGGTATTAATGTAAGCCGACTTGTGACAATAAAAAAGATTATTGTGGATTATTATACTGAACCTTCATTTTCTTTTTGTTTAGTTTTGTTTCTTCAACCCATCTGTCCAACATCCAGCCATGCTAGCTACACATCTCAACCTAATCACTGGTGCTGGCTTTCACCTTGCCCTTACTAACCCACAAGCTTTCTTAGTCTATGGGAGATACCCTTGGAGATCCCTGTCATACATGTGTCATGTAACAATAAATTATGAACTCAGCTAATACTTTTAAAATTTTGGACGCAAACAGTCTGTTAAAATAGCCACTACAAAGCATGTAGCCTTTGACATTCTGAGCCAGACAGTCCTGAGTGTCAAACAAATACCTAATTGAGTATTGACATTTAGAGTCAGCTGGGAAATTCACACACACCTTTTTTAAGGATGGACCATCAACAACATAACTCTCGCATTCCAACTGACTCATCTGCCTGTTTCACCATGACATTGAAATTCAAAATGTTTTAGATGAATGTGAAAAGGATCTCATAGGCCCTCCATTGTGATAGTTTCCTTCATCCAAACTACACAGGATGAATTTCAAAAGGTCATATGATAACGCAGGATTTGTAATCAACACACCCATTTTCTTTGGACAAAGAAACTTTGAACTTGTACAAGTCGCATGATGAGCACAGCCATGTTTTCTTTCTGCTTTTAAAACAGTGAAAGCTGCTTGCAGAGAGACAGTTCAACCCAAGCCCATCAAAAAAGCTTTTGAACCAACTGCGAGTCAACTACTCAGCCAAGGTAATAAACACAATACCTTGAAAGTGGGAGAATGACCCTTCCTAACCTGTTCCAACTTCAAGTTCACCTGAGAACCAACTTCCCAGAAATTCAACTACAAGAAGCCTTGCAGCTTACTAAGAGTCCTCTGCTTACAAGGTCATCACTTCAACTAAAACATCAACTCATCTGAGAAACTACAGGCCTGCCACAAAACAGAGACTGAGTTAATCATATCTTGTAATTGTATTTTTTCTTCTTCATTGTACTTAGCATTTTTGTGAGTGATGGTGTGTATGAGGCAAGTGAGTGAGATATAGTGAGTGAGTGTTTTAAACTGCGGGGCAAGTGTGGATAATAAATAACGTTATTTATTTTTAAAACACACAAAAGAGCCTACTGCTGGAATTATTTAAATTGGGACAATCACTCTGACAGTGAGTAAATACATACACCTTACATACAACGGATAGCAAGAAGATGCATAGGGTGGAAGTTTATGGTCCCTCTCGGCGATGGGATCTTCTCGTCTTGCTGAAATTAATGAAATTTTGAACAACTCGACCCATTTTCATTCTCTGCCCCCATGGCGAGGGTGTTGTAAAATTCCACCCCAAATTTTTGTCCAGGACACATGGCTTTGTGTGTTTTTATTAAATGTTATTGCTTCAACTACAAACATCTTAAAATCACAATGCTTGAAGTCTTCATGGTTGATTTTATACAGTATCACATCTCTTTAGGCATTGATTTGGGTGACTCCAAAGATACAGGGATATAAAATCATCTTGAGCAGCAGTGTAAAATCAGAACTAAATCAAGGAACCTTGATTACTATTAGGTGTTTCTACACCTGTCTGCTAAATTTTTATCTTTAACCTTTTCTGAAGTCTGATATATGCAACAAAATAGTTGGCCAGATGTACCAAATTGATCTTTTTCAACATTACTGAGGAGCAGGATGCTGAGGTTTCGTGATAATGGGGAAGGGTACTGGGTTTTGCAGCATGGAAAATGGAGGGAAATTACAATTCTAGTGTTTGGACCTTGCAGGTGTCAGGAAGCATAGGGAGCTTTAAATGATCTACGTTTATTGTTTGACATTAGAAATAAGGTACAGATTTAAGTGAGTTTAATTTAATGTTTCTGTGTAAGAAAGGGCAAAACTCAGGTTAGATTCATGTTAAACAAAGATGTTTGCATGTATGGGAGATTTTGGTTTCATTTTGGACTGTGTCTCTAATGTGCTTAGAGAGTTTACGACGTGAAAAGCAAACAAGAGCTTGGAGAAAGAATAAGCTGTTGCTTAGCAGTCAGGGAACCTGGCTGTGTTCCTCGGGACATATGTGCCGATTTTCAATCAGAACTTGACACTTTGCCATTTATTTACAAGATACTGCCCAAGATTGGTGACATTTTACTACAGCCTACGAAACAATAGTTGAAGAAATTGATGGCTGGATACCTGGGAGATTGAATGGAAGATTGAATGCATGTGGCTATCAAAACAAAGGAATATTGAAAGGAGAGTTGGAAATTCTGGAAGTGTATTCTTGCTGGAAACAGCTGAGGGAAAACATTGTTTGAAAGAAGATTCCAAGGTGTGTCTTTTTGAGAGTGAAGTTTGGAAACACTCATATGGGAGCTGGAGTCCAGTGAGATCAGTTGGCTCATGGTGTAACAGTCATCTGGAGTTACTTGAGGAGAAATCCACTGAAGTTCACTGAAGTGGCATCTGCGACTTAGTTTCAAAGTGGGGTATTGTCTGAGCACAGGTTTTTAAAAATTATAAATTTAGAGTACCCAATTCTTTTTTCCAATTAAGGGGCAATTTAGCATGGCCAATCCACCTACCATGCACATCTTTGGGTTGTGGGGGCGAAACCCACGCAAACACGGGGAGAATGTGCAAACTCCACACGGACGGTGACCCAGAGCCGGGATCGAACCTGGGACCTTGGCGCAGTGAAGCAGCAGCACTAATCACTGCGCCACCGTGCTGCCCTTTGTCTGACCACAGTTAGACTATTGGGTTATAGGGACTGTCTGTTTATTGAGAAAATTATAGCATAAGATACATTTTGGACCCTGTGTTCTCTTTAAAATCTGTGTAAATTTGTGAAGTTCACAGCGCCAGGATCAATTCCTACTTGGGTCACTGTCTGTGCGGAGTCTACACGTTCTCCCCGTGTCTGGGTGGGTTTCCTCCAGGTGCTCCAGCTTTCTCCCACAAGTCCCGAAAGATGTGCTGTTAGGTAATTTGGACATTTTGAATTCTCCCTCAGTATATAGAATATGGAATATAGAATTTACAGTGCAGAAGGAGGCCATTCAGCCCATCGAGTCTGCACCGGCCCTTGGAAAGAGGATCCTACCCAATCCCATACCTCCACCCTTTCCCCACACCTCCCCCCTAACCCCATAACCCCATCTAACCATTTTTTGACACTAAGGGCAATTTAGCATAGCCAATCCACCTAACCTGCACATCTTTGGGCTGTGGGAGGAAACCGGAGCACCCACTCACACAGTGTACCCAAACAGGCACTGGAATGTGGCGATGAGGGGATTTTCACAGTAACGTCACTGCAGTGTTGATGTAAGCCTACTTGTGACAATAATAAAGATTATTATAATAAGTGCGGGTGAAGGAGTTTTGTATTATAGTCAAACGTTTTATGTTTGGTAAATGTTCCTTTTTGTTGTTAAAAGCTAATTGGCAGTCCCATAACTCTGCTTTGCCACATTTTCTTAAAAAAAGTATTTTGAGCCAGAGCTCAATTCTGGGACCTTCCTGTTCAGTAATAACATCAGTTGGGATTGTAACATAAGCTATTTAGTCTGTTCATTTTTGCAATATTCCAGTCAGGCATCATCGTTTGATTGGTTTACCTTTTACTTTAAGTTATTTTTATTCATTTTAACTGCTTTAGTCACTTTTGTTTCAAGTGTCCTCTTCCTTTTCAGTTCTGATTTGTGGATATTTGATTTTGAGCAATATGTGCGATATGAGACCTTTGACATAAAAGGGAAGTGTCTTCCAGTGTTATTACATGTGAAGTTTGCCATGATGCATCACATGGAATCAACAGCTGCACTATTCCATAAGAGAAGCAACATTATAATATTTAAAATGCAATATATAATCCTGCTGCTAAATTACCTCCTCATATCCAGACATAAGTGATGTTACGTAAATTCAGAATTAGTCGATAGACTGGTCAACTAGCAAGCTGCAGAAACTGTGGTTAGGATTTTCAGGTCCCGCCTGCTACAGGCCTGGAAATTCACACCCAAAGAAATTAACCTTTTGCTGGTCCATCAAATCTTCTATCTAACCTGGGCTAATTTGCACAGTGGGTGGGCCAAGAAAATTTAGGCCTGAGGCGCTGCTATGCTCTGTGCTGGGTTGCTTGTATGTTCCAGTGTTTGATTGGCCATTTAAAAAAAAACATTTGACCCAGAAATGTACATTAAAAAGTATGTGAGACTTGAAGTGAGATCAGGTGATGGTGTAAATGTAAGAAATCAAATGATTCAACAATTATTCAGCTCATAGAAAATGTATGTCTGAACAGATCTCTTTTGATGGAAGATATTTAATGTTTGGGGTGCGGTGAGGACAATAGAAACTTGCTTTTTGTTGCGATGTGCCTAAGGCTTTCTTAACTAGTTGACTCAATGAAGCAGATTGAAATGAATATGAACAGAGACCATCTCAAACCCATGCAGGTTGACTTTACTACAGTTGTCTAAGATTGCATGCTTCAGAATCGGAAGGGATTCTTGTTTACAATGTTGTCATCTACATAAGAAAGGATATAATTACATTACAATAAGCTCAGAGAAGGTTCATTTGACAGATTCCTGGGATGAAGGGGTTATCTTATAAGGAAAGGTTGGATAGGTGGGCCTGTATCCAAAGGAGTTTAGAAGAATGAGCGGTGATCTTACTGAACATAAGTTCCTGAGGGGACTTGACCAGCTGGATTTCCTTGTGGGAAAGACCAAAACTAGGGGACAAAGTTTCAAAATTTGAGGTGATCCATTTAAGATGAAGACGAGGAGAAATGTTTCCTCTCAGTAGGTCGTTAATCTGTGTAATTTTCATCCCTAGAGAGCAGCGGAGGCAGGGTAATTGATTATTTTTAAGGCTGAGTTAAATAGATTCTTGAATGACACAAAAGTCAATGGCTTTATGAAGAGGCAGGAAAGGTCTACATCCAATATGAAGATGCAGGAAAGGTCTATATCCCACCCCAGGCAGAAGGGAAGAAGGCGTTGGACGAACTGTAGACAGTTATAAACAACAATGAAACTGAACACCCGGAGGCCTTGTTCATCGTGGCAGGGGACTTCAACAAGGCCAACCTCAAGAGTGTACTGCCAAAATTCCACCAGCACATCTCCTGTCCCACCAGGGACGCTAACATTCTCGACCACTGCTACACAAAAATCAAGGGTGCCCACCGTTCCATCCCCCGACTGCACTTTGGAAAATCAGACCATAAGACGGTGCTCCTTCTCCCGGCATACAAACAGAAACTTAAGCGGGACAATCCGGTTAAGAAGGTCATGCCGTGTTGGTCCGAGGAAACAGAAGAGCTCGTACGTGACTGCTTGGAGTCAGTGGTCCATATTTAAGAACTCAGCGACCAACCAAAACGTGTATGCCACCACCGTCACAGACTTTATCAGCAAATGTGTGAACGACTGCGTGCCAAAGAAAATAGTACGTACATTCCCCAACCAGAAACCATGACTTAATCGGGAGATTGACTCCTTACTGAGGGCCAGGTCTGAGGCGTTCAAGTCAAGCGACCCTGACCTATACAAGAAATCCAGGTACGACCTCCGCAAAGTCATCAGGGATGCGAAGAGACAATATCAGACCAAGCTAGAGTCACAAACTAGCATTACAGACTCTCATAATGGTTGTACAAAGAACAAAGAAAAGTACAGCACAGGAACAGGCCCTTCGACCCTCCAAGTCAGCGCCGACCATGCTGCCCGTCTAAACTTTAATCTTCTACACTTCCGGGGTCCGTTTCTCTCTATTCCCGTCCTATTCATGTACAATTGTTGTGGCAAGGCTTAAACAATACAACGGGCTACAAAGCGAAGCCGAGCAGAATCTCCAGCAGTAACGCACCCGTCCCCGATGAACTCAATGCATTCTATGCTCGGTTCGAGCAGAAAAACATCAAACTGCTGTCGACTGCCCTAGCAACCCCAGACACACCCACACCAACTGTCACAGCTTCCAAAGTCAGATCGGCCTTCTTGAAAGGCGACGTGTCCAGACGTTTTCCCTGGTCATGCCCTCAGATGCTGCCTGTATCAGCTGGCAGATGTGTTTGCGACAACTTCACCCTCTTCCTAGTCTGTTCCGAGGTCCCCACCTGCTTCAAGAAGACCACCATCATACTGGTGCCAAAGAAGAACCAGGCAACATGCCTCAATGGCTACCATCCGGTGGCCCTGACATCGATCGTAATGAAGTGCTTCGAGAGGTTGGGCATGAGGCACATCAACTCCATACTCCCAGAATGCCTTGATCCACTACACTGCAATTCGTATACCGCCGCAACCGGTCCACAGCAAACGCCATCTCCCTGGTCCTACACTCACCCCGGGAGCATCTCGACAACAAGGACTCCTACATCAGACTCCTAATTAGTACTACAGCTCCGCCTTCAACACCATAATCCCAGCCAAGCTCATATCAAAGCTCCAAAATCTAGTACTTGGCTCCTCACTCTGCAACTGGATCCTCAATTTTCTGACCCATAGACCACAATCAGTAAGAATAAACAGCAACACTTCCTCCATGATAGTCCTCAACACTGGAACCTCGCAAGGCTGTGTACTTACCCCCTTACTATACTCCCTATACACACATGACTGCGTGGCAAAATTTGGCTCCAACTCAATCTACAGGTTTGCTGACGACACAACAACGAGTCAGAATACAGGAGGGAGATAGAGAACCTAGTATAGTGGTGTAATGACAACAATCTCTCCTTCAATACCAGCAAAACTAAAAAGTTGGTCTTTAAGGAGGAAAGTACTGTACACACCCCTGTCAGCATTAACAGGGCCGAGCTGGAGATGGTTAACAGCTTCAAATTCCTAGGTTTGCACATCACCAAAAATCTGTCGACACTACGACCAAGAAAACATTACAGCGCCTACATTTCCTCTGGAAACTAAGGAAATTCGGCATGTCCACATTGACTCTTACCAACTTTTACAGATGCACCATAGAAAGCATCCTATCTGGCTGCATCGCAGCCTGGTATGATGCAACTCCTCGGCCCAAGACCGCAAGAAACTTCAGAAAGTCGTGAACACCACCCAATCCATCGCACAAACCCACCTCCCATCCATTGACTCTATCTACACCTCCCTCTGCCTTGGGAATACAGGCATCATAATCAAAGACCCATCCCACCCGGCTTACTCACTCTTCCAACTTCTTCCATCGGGCAGGAGATACAGAAGTCTGAGAACACGCACGAACAGATTCAAAAACAGCTTCTTCCTCGCTGTTACCAGACTCCTAAAAGACCCTCTTATGATGTGGAGATGCCGGCGTTGGACATTACTGTCGATTGCCCTACGGTCATCGCGCAACAATCACCAGGCAGGAATGTTCCCTTCCAGTCGGGGAACACTTCAGCAGTCAAGGGCATTCAGCCTCTGATCTCCGGGTAAGCGTTCTCCAAGGCGGCCTTCAGGACCCGCGACAACGCAGAATCGCCGAGCAGAAAGTTATAGCCAAGTTCCGCACACATGAGTGCGGCCTCAACCGGGACCTGGGATTCATGTCGCATTACATTCATTCCCCACCAGCTGGCCTGCGAAATCCTACCAACTGTCCTGGCTTGGTACAATTCACACCTCTTTAACCTGGGGTTACCCAATCTCTGGATTTGTAAAGATTTAATCACCTGCTAATGCTCGCATTCCAAGCATTGTTTGGCATCTTTGAATTTGTCTATATATGTGTTTCTGGAACAGACCTCTTCATTCACCTGAGGAAGGAGCAGCGCTCCGAAAGCTAGTGACATCGAAACAAACCTGTTGGACTTTAACCTGGTATTGTAAGACTTTGTACGACCCTCTTATGGACTGACCTGATTAACACTACACCCCTGTATGCTTCACCCGATGCCGATGTGTATGTATTTACATCGTGTACCTTGTGTTGCCCTATTATGTGTTTTCTTTTCATGTACTAAATGATCTGTTTGAGCTGCATGCAGAAAAATATTTTTCACTGTACCTCGATACATGTGACAATCAACAAATCCAATTCAATCCAAGCCAAAATTATAGCAACCACCATCTTATCAGATGGTGGAACAGGCTCAAGGGGCTGAATAGCCTCCTGCTCCTAATTTGTGTGTACATTGCCAATGTAATGCTGAGAACTGACTGAGCATACATCGACCAAATAAGATGGTCGATTTGGTTATGAATCAAATTTGATTGCAATTTTGTTTCAAGGATATACAAGTTTGTATTTGTATGTGTAAGAGAAGTAAACGGCTCTACAGTTAATGAAAGAAGATTATGGGTTGAAATGATATACAATTCTAATTGTCTTGCCAGAATTGAGCTGTAACCAAAGTGGAGGAAGATTTACCAAAATTAGATTGAATAATACAGCAATTTGTGCAAGGAAATGACCTTGCACAATGACTTCCTGATGATCACTGATGCAATTGACTAAATAAGAAGAGGCAGTATTCTTGAAGCATTTCCCAGAATGTCAAATTGAAATTCATCTCTCCCAAGCAATAGAAACAATCTACATTTCCCAAATACATTACAAGGAGGAGAGGAGAACAGAACAAGACGATCCATATGACAGTACAGCTGAAACTTGATCGAAGCATAACTTGTTTGCCAAGCAATGTTGCTTTGAATAAGGAGGAGGCCGGTGTAGATAATGTAGATAAAAATAGCTTGCCCTTTCCAACAATGATGGGATCATTGAAATGTTAGTGGCAACATGTGAATAGATGAGTTTACTTTTCATTCACCAAAGTAAATCTTATCTTGTTTGCTTGCTTCTACAACTGTGACTGTACTTCAAAAAAACACTTTATTGAATATGAAGAACTTTTAAGATAACCATAAGGCATGATAAAGAGCTGAGTAAATGCAGGTTCTCTTTTTCTGTATGACTGCAAGTATTATTTATTTCATGACAATTCTTCAAATCGTCCCGTATTGTTACAATGCCCTAATCTCAGTATTCTTAAAGCTGTAATTATTAACTCAATGCCAAACTAAAATGAATTCATCCAGTTTGACACTAGATAAAACCTGGTTTGGTTTTTGGAGAGAGCCGTTGTAAAACTATTTTTATTCAAGGCATTTTCACATATATACACAAAATATCAGAAGAACAACAAAGCAACTCAACAAACAACCAGAACCCGCCTGCGCCCCTAACACCAACACCCCGTCATATCCCACCTTCCCTATTTTAACCCCTTTACCCCACCCCACTTGCTGACCCCACAATCCTCCTTAAAGAAATCGATCAACGCTTCCATTTCCGGGTGAACCCTCTGCCGACCCTCACAGAGCGAATTTGACCTTTTCCAGCCTCAGGGATTCTGCCAGGTCGCTCACCGCTTCGGCGGTTCCGAGTCCCGCCACCCTTGTAAAATCTGTCTCCGGGCTATCAGGGAGGCAAAGGCCAAAACATCGGCCTCTCTCACCCCCTGGACTCCCAGTTCTGACACCCCAAATATCGCCACCTGTGGACTCAGAACCACCCCCACACCCAATACCTCGTAGTAACGTCCAAGCAATCGAAAACAAGCTGGATGAACTTAACGCCAGATTTAACTCTCAGAGGGAAGTAAGAGACTGCTGTGTGCTCTGTTTCACAGAGACATGGCTCACCCCAGCCTCACCGGAATGTGCCATACAACCTGAAGGCTTCTCAATTCACCGGGCGGACCGCACCACGTCATCAGGCTAAGTGAAGGGTGGAGGGGTTTGCCTCCTCATCAACTCCTCCTGGTGCTTGGATATGCGACCCTGGCGACCCACTGGTCCCCGGACCTGGAATACCTGACCGTGAAGTGCTGCCCATACTATCTTCCAAGTGAGTTCACTTCAGCCATTATCAGAACGGTCTACATCCCACCCCAGGCAGAAGTGAGGAAGGCGCTGGACGAACTGTACACACTTATAAACAACTACGAAACAGAACACCCGGAGGCCTTGTTCATCGGAGCCGGAGACTTCAACAAGACCAACCTCAAGAGTGTACTGCCAAAATTCCACTAGCACATCTCCTGTCCCACCAGGGGCGACAACACTCTTGACCACTTCTACTCAAAAATCAAGGGCACCTACCGTTCCATCCCCCGACCGCACTTTGGCAAATCAGACCATAAGACGGTGTTCCTTCTCCTGGCATACAAGCAGAAACTCAAGCGGGAGAATCCAGCTAAGAAGGTCGTGCAGTGCTGGTCTGAGGAAACAGAAGAGCTCTTACGCGACTGCTTAGAGCAGGGGCTGTTTAGCACAGGGCTAAATCGCTGGCTTTGAAAGCAGACCAAGGCAGGCCAGCAGCACGGTTCAATTCCCGTAACAGCCTCCCCGAACAGGCGCCGGAATGTGGCGACTAGGGGCTTTTCACAGTAACTTCATTTGAAGCCTACTTGTGACAATAACGATTTTCATTTCATTCAGTGGACTGGTCTATATTTAAGAACTCAGCGACCAACTTAAATGAATATGCCACCACCGTCACAGACTTAATCAGCAAATGTGTGGACGACTGCGTGCCAAAGAAAGCAGTACGTACGTTCCCCAACCGGAAACCATGGCTCAATCGCGAGATCGACTCCCTACTGAAGGACAGATCTGAGGTGTTCAAGTCAGACGACCCTGACCTATACAAGAAATCCAGGTACGACCTCCGCAAAGCCATCTGAGATGCCAAGAGAGAATATCAAACCAAGCTCGAGTCACAGACTCTCGGCGATTGTGTCAAGGACTAAACAACATAACGGGCTACAAAGCGAAGTAGAGCAGTATCTCCGGCAGTAGCGCACCCCTCCCCGATGAACTCAATGCTTTCTATGCTCGGTTGGAGCAGGTTACCAACAATCCACTGTCGAGTGCCCCAGCAGCCCATAACTCACCCATACCCACCATCACAGCTTCCGAAGTCAGATCGACCTTCCTGAAAGTGAACCCTCGGAAGGCGACGGGCCCGGATGGGATCCCTGGTTGTGCACTCAGAGCCTGCGAGAACCAGCTGGCAGAGGTGTTCGCGGACATCTTTAACCTGTCCCTACTCCACTCCGAGGTCCCCACCTGCTTCAAGAAGACCACCATCATACCGGTGCCAAAGAAGAACCAGGCAACGTGCCTCAATGACTATCATCCGGTGGCCCTGACTTCAGTCGTAATGAAGTGCTTCGAGAGGTTGATCATGAAGCGCATCACCTCCATACTCCCAGAACACCTTGATCCATTGCAATTCGCATACCGTCGCAACCGGTCCACAGAAGACATCATTTCCCTGGCCCTACACTCATCCCTAGAGCATCTCGACAACAAGGGCTCCTACATCAGACTCCTATTTATTGACTGCAGCTCCGCCTTCAACACCATAATCCCAGCCAAGCTCACATCAAAGCTCCAAAACCTAGGACTTGGCTCCCCACTCTGCAACTGGATCCTCGGTTTTCTGACCAACAGACCACAATCAGTACGAATGAACAACAACACCTCATCCACAATAGTCCTCAATACCGGGCCCCGCTAGGCTGCGTACTTAGCCCCCTACTCTACTCCCTGCACACACACGACTGCGTGGCAGAATTTGGTTCCAACTCCATCTACAAGTTTGCTGATGATGCGACCATAGTGGGCCGGATCTCGAATAACGACGAGTCAGAATACAGGAGGGAGATAGAGAACCTAGTGGAGTGGTGCAGAGACAAAAATCTCTCCCTCAATGCCAGCAAAACTAAAGAGCTGGTCATTGACTTCAGGAAGCAAAGTATTGTACACACCCCTGTCAGCATCAACGGGGACGAGGTGGAGATGGGTAGCAGTTTCAAATTCCTCGGGGTGCACATCTCCAAAAATCTGTCCTGGTCCACCCACGCCGACACTACCACCAAGAAAGCACAACAGCGCCTTTACTTCCTCAGGAAACTAAGAAAATTTGGCATGTCCACATTAACCCTTACCAACTTTTACAGATGCACCATAGAAAGCATCCTATCAGGCTGCATCACAGCCTGGTATGGCAACTGTTCGGCCCAGGACCGCAAGAAACTTCAAAGAGTCGTGAACACCGCCCAGTCCATCACACAAACCTGCCTCCCATCCATTGACTCCATCTACACCTCCCGCTGCCTGGGGAAAGCGGGCAGCATAATCAAAGACCCCTCCCACCCGGCTTACTCACTCTTCCAACTTCTTCCATCGAGCAGGAGATACAGAAGTCTGAGAACACGCACGAACAGACTCAAAACCAGCTTCTTCCCCGCTGTTACCAGACTCCTACACGACCCCCTTATGGACCGACCTGATTAACACTACACCCTGTATGCTTCATCCGATGCCGGTGCTTATGTAGTTACATTGTATACTTTGTGTTGCCCTATTATGTATTTTTTTAAATTCCCTTTTTTTCCCATGTACTTAATGATCTGTTGCGCTCCTCGCAGAAAAATACTTTTCACTGTACCTCGGTATACGTGAAAATAAACAAATCCAATCCAATCCAATGCCGCCTCCATACCGGCCCCTCCCCCACCGCTCATTTCCTCACTATTGCAATATTCGGTGCCCAATAATAATTTATTATATTCGACAATGCCAGCCCCTTCCCTCACCCTCATTCCAAAAAAGCCCGCCGCACCCTTGAAACCTTCCCTGCCCACGCAAACCTGGAGTACAGCCCATTGACCTTCCTATAGAACCACTTGGAGACAAAGATAGGGAGGTTCTGAGACATAAACAGCAACACAGGCAGCACCATCATTTTAACTGTCGGCACCCACCGAACCAGTGACAGCAGCAACACATTCCACCTCTGAAATTCCACCTTCATTTGCTCCACCAGTCAAGCCAAGTTCAGTTCATGCAACTGCGCCCAGCTCTGCACCACCTCGATACCCAAATATCTGAAACTCGCTCCCACCACCCTAAACAGCAAGTCCCCATGTCTCCTTTCCTGCCCTCTGGCATTAATTGGGAACATCTCTCTCTTTCCCATATTCAATGGGCAGCATGAAAGCATAGGTAGGGGTTAGCACTGTTGCTTCACACCGCCAGGGTCAGTGGTTCGATTCCCGTTTGGGTCACTGTCTGTGTGAAGTCTGCACGTTCTCCCCATGACTGCTTGGGTTTCCTCCAAGTGCTCAGGTTTCCTCCCACAAGTCCCGAAAGACGTGCTTGTTAGTGTACTTCAGTGTACCCGAACAGGTGCCGGAGTGTGGCGACTAGGGACTTTCTATAGTAACTTCATTGCAGTGTTAATGTAAGCCGACTTATGACACTAATAAAGATTATTATTATCTATATCCCAAAAACCGTCCAAATGCCCTCCAAATCTCCATAATACCACTGGGTCTGAGATAAATGATAGTAGATCGTCCCGCATACAGCGAGACCCGATGTTAGCACCCCCCCGTACCCCCATTCCACACAATTCCACTGCAACCCCTGACTCCAGGTCCGCCCCAAACCTTTTATAAAACTCTGTTGGGAACCCATCTGGCCACGGGGCCTTCCCTGCCTGCATCGAGCCCACACCATCCATCACTTCCCTCACCCAATTATGGGCCCAGGCCCTGAACCAGCCCCTCCTCCACTTTGGGGAACTCCAACCCATCCAAGAACCTCCGCACCCCCTCCTCCTCAGTCAGGGGCTCTGACTCGTACAGCCTCCTATAAAATGCCTCACACACCCCATTCACCCCTACCGGGGCCATCAGCACCTTACCCTTATCATCCCTAACTCTACCAATCTCCCTCACCGCCGTCTACTTCCTCAACTGATGGGTCAACACACTGCTTGCCTTTACCCCTTCTCATAGACCGCCCCTCTGACCCTCCGCAACCGTCCCACCGCCTTCCCCGTAGAGACTAGTCCAAACTCCATTTGGAGCCTCTGCCTCTCCTTCAGCAATCCTGCCGCCGGCGATTCTGAATACCTCCTGTCCATCCTACAAATCTCATCTACCAGCCTTGCCCTCTCCTCCCGCTCCGCCTTCTCCCTGTGCGCCTGAATCGAAATAAACTCCCCTCCAACTGCAGCTTGAGTGCCTCCCACAACCTGGCGGCTGTGAGCTCCCCACTTCGTTCAACTCCACGGAGCCCTGACTGGCAGCCCTCACCTGCTCACATACTTCCTCATCCGCCAATAACCTCACATCTAGCCTCCTCTGCAGCCATTGGGCCTCTCCCCAAGCCACCTGCAAATTCATCAATGCGGTGCATGGTCGAGTAGGTCACTCCTGCCAGCAGCGCCTTGTCCATCACAAGGGGGAAGTATGAAAACTCCTTCGCCCTCGGCCTCACAAACCCCCACCCCCCATGCTCTCCATAAACCCTCTCAACTCTCGCCACAGCCGACACCACCGATGACTTGGGACTCCGCCGGTCCAAACTCGGATCTATGATCGCATTGAAATCATTCCCCATAATCAACCGATGCGAGTCCAAGACCGGAATCTTCCCCAAAACCTGCCTCATAAAATCCACGTCATCCCAATTCGGGTCATAAACGTTTACTAGAACCACTGGCATCCCCTCTAGCTTCTCACTAACCATCTGGATCGGCCACAATGCTCCCCACCCGACCACAACACTGCCACCCGCCTCATCTTCATATCCAGCCGTGAATAAAACACCTGCCCCACCCATCCCTTTCTCAGCCTCGACTGATCCCCCGACTTCAGGTGTGTCTCCTGCAAAAATGCCATGTCCGCCTCCTTCAAGCTCCTCAGATGCGTGAACACATGTGACCGTTTAACCGGCACATTCAACTCCCCAAGCCTGGTCGGGGTCTCCCCAATCCTTCCCCTGCTGATCAGCCAAATTCCTTTTTGATCCAGCCCCCAGCCCACATCATGCGCCCCTTCAGGCCTGCCCTCAGATTTCCACTATCATCAATTCCTTCCCAACTACGCCACACCAACCACACCCGAGTCAGCAACACCCTCACCCCCCCCCCCCCATCCTGAAACAAAAAACAACAATCTCTCCCCCCCCCCCCCCCTTCCCCCCCACACCTTTCCTGGTAACTGTTCTCCTGTTAACTAGCCCACCCAGCTAGCATGGTGGCCCCCGCCAAGGCCTCCAACTCTCCTCTTCCCTCCAGTGCTCCCTCCGACCATCCCAACCGCTAACACCCAAAGAGTAACAAAAGGCACACTCACCATCACTGCTCCCCCGCTTGTGGGTATTCCACAAGACCCAGAATACCCATCCCCAGACATTTTAAAAAGCACACAAAACTCCCAAAGTTCAATATCTTCACACTTCTCCCATCCATTGTCCATCATAAAGTCTGTTACCACCTCCAGCATGTCGAAATAGAGCCCCTCTTTCTGGAAAGTCACCCCAGGTGGGCCTGGAATAGTACTCTAAACTTCACCCCCTTCTTAAAGAGGGCAGCCTTTTCCAGTTGAACCCAGCCTTCTTCTTTGCCAACTCCGCATCCAGGTCTTGGCAGGCCTGCAGCTCACTCCCTTCCCAGGTACACTTCTTGGTCTGCCTCGCAAATCGTAGGATCTTTTCCTTATCCAAAAAGCGATGCAGCCGTATCACCATCGCCCTCGCCAGCTTGCGCACCTGCAGCCTCATCCCCAGCGCCCTGTGCACTCAGTCCATCTCGAGAGGCTGATGTAAGGCCCTCTTCCCAATCAACTTCTCCAGCATTCTCGCCACATAAACAGCGGCCTCCGCACTTTCAATGTCTTTCGGCATCCCAACAATCCTCAGGTTTTGCCTCCTGCAGCGGTTCTGCAGGTCATCCACCCTCTCCCTCAGCCTCTTCTGGCTTTCCCACATCTCTCCCAACTCCGCCGCCAACGAGGCCACTGCTGCTCATGCTTCCTCACCCCTCCTCCAGTGTCTAAATTACCTGGCCCTGGGACTGCAACCTCTGCTCAACTCGCTCAATCCCAGATCTCAGACCTGGGCCAGGTCTTCCAGGGCCTCTTTGCTCTGTGGCTGGAACTTGTTATTCAAGAACTCCACCAGCTGCTCCATTGACCACTGGGCGGGCAGCGTGCCTCCCTTGCCCTCCGCTATCTTTACCTGTGGTGCACCATGAAAACTCTCCTGTTCCAACTGCTCTTTCTTTCTCGTGGCGTTCCTCATCCGCTGATCCATGCACCACCACACCAGAGGAGTATTACCTTCCCTTGGCACTCCTGCACCTTTTGCCCTCAAAGACGACACCCTCCGGGCAGGAAAAAAATCGAAAAACCTCACCTTGAGCGGGAACAACCAAATGTGCGACCACTTACTCCATGGCTGCCACCGGAAAGTCAAGAGTGCCATTTTTTTGTCTGAATTGTTAAAATTACAAGGCCTTGCGTCTAGAAACCAAGTTCAGTTTATGAGTTGCAGAAGGCAACATCTAGTGAAGCACAGAGCATTAATGAAGTGGCGCAAGTGCAGGTGGAACTGGCGTATCCACAATCTGAGAGCCATTTTGAAGTGTCTTTCATTACGAGTGCAAGGAATTAGAGTTGTCGCAGCTCTTAATCATATCTTACATGACACTACAGGACTCAGTGTCGTAGAGCCCACTTTTGCAGTGGTCTTGAAGTTGAAAACCATTTCTGCTAGAAATGCATTAGATAGGGCTTCAGGGACCAGGGGTTATAATCTATTGCAGTGCGTCCTTTCATCTCAGGATTAACCAAAGCAATAAGGCAGGATTTAATTGACTTCAGTGCCATCCAGTATGGTTCGCCAACCTACAGATTTCTGGCTGTGCTCAATGGACACCCAACACCAGGGGACTGATAGGAGCTTTCACAATGATGATGCTGTCTCTCAGGACGAAGCACATTCATATTACCCATTCAAATATCTAATAATGTCTCACTCAGTGTGTATTCTCATGTGAAAGGAAAGAACTTATAGTTATATTACTCTTTTCTATTCCTCAGGACCCTCTCAAAATTGTGCCTAATTTTAGATTGGCCGTCAGACGACAGGTTGTTAATAGAGGCATTGCAGGAGTCAAGAGAGCTAGTGGAAGGTTGAGGTGCGTGTTGTCAGCATTTTGGAGAACTTTACTTTGTATCCCTAGATGATGTTGCAAAAATGACAGCATGCACTTGAGAAAGAAGAAAGGGCGACGGATAGATCCTGGGGGGCATCAGAGATAACACTGGGGGAAAGGGAAAATAAACCATTGCATGACGTGCTCTGGCTGTGATCAGATAAGTGTAGTGGAAGCAAGCAAAGGCAATCCCACCGAGCACCATTGTCACCGAGGATGTCATTTGTGACTGAGTTAGGGCTGTTGCAGTGTGGCAGAGAGAGAAGCCTGATGAGAGAGACTGAAATGAGGAATTTCAGGTTAGATGGGTATGCATTTGAGTGGCGACATGTTAAATGACTTTGGAGAGGAAATGGAGGTTGGAGATGATGCATTATTTATAAAGACCGGGTTTGTGAGTAGGTTTCTTGAGGAGGGGAGCAATGACTGTAGTTTTGAATGGCAGGGTGACAGGACTGGAGGAGAGGGAACAAGTTACCATGTCAGCTAGCATGGACCAAGAAGGAAGTTGTGTCGTTATCAGTTCAACATGAATGGGGTCAAGCTAGAAGAAGATGGGTGCCATGGACAAGAGAAGCTAGGAAACGGCATGGAGGGAAATATGCCAAAGATAAGGGGCTGCATTCTCCGCAGCCCCGCGCTGAAATCGCGTTTGGCAATGTGGCGGAGAATCAACTTCCATGCCGAAATCGGGCATGGCGGTTCTCCGGGACGTGTTCGCGGAGTGCTCAGCGCGGCTGGGAGGCTATTGCCAGAGGCCTGCCCAGCGATCCTCCGTTCCCAGCCGGCCGTGTTCCCAATGGCGTGGTTCTAACCACCTATTGCCATTAGAGAACCTTGCGTCGCGGCTACGGACTGAGTCCGCGGCCACCCTGGTGGGGGGGAGGGGGATTGGGCACCCGGGGGGGCCATATGAGTGGCCGGTGGACAGATCGGGCCGGTCGGATCTTTGGGCGCACGGCCGATCGGGGGGGGCCTACATTTCGAAGCTGCCTTCGCGGTCTGAGTCTGCCACGGCTCTCGTCGCGGCGCTCTTCGCAGCCTCTGGAGGTCGCCGCCGTGCGTATGCGCGGACTCCAGACCGGAAGTGCGGGGGCCCGTATCCGCAGCTAAAGCTGAATCACTCTGAGACCCTGCTAGCCCCCTGCAGGTGAATGAATCGACCGTTCTTTTTTATTGGAAACTCGGGAGTGAAACACCAGCGTTTTTACGCCGGCATGGGGGCATAGTCCCATTTTGGGAGAATCCAGCCCAAGATCTAAATTTGGGCAAGGACAGGGTGAGACTGGCTTGGTGGAAGAAGGAAGGGGGAAATGGTAGAGGCAGCTAAACTATTGGCCTCACTTTGTGAGTCCATAAGCTCTTCTATTTGTTGAGGTGAGAGTGGAGCGGAGCAGGAAAGAAGTTTAGGGAGATAGTTAGCAGTGCAGTAAATAAACCAGAGGTTATATTTGCTCTTAAATCCTGGAGTAGGGCATGGTTTTAATAGAGAGGAATGATGTGAGGCTGGATCACATCAAGCCTCTTTAATAGAGAGGCTTGATGTGATCCAGCCAAATATGGTGACAAATTGTTCAACCTGTTGGGTGCTGAATACACTAAAGTATGCACCCTTGGACTTGAGAGTACTTGGGTGCTATGCTATGGGAAATGAGTGGGTAGAGAAAGAAGCTTGCTGGAAACCTAGGCAACAAAGGTAAAGGTGAGAGAATGGTTGAGTAGATTGATGGCAGTACTAATTCATACCTGATGAATAGAAGGCTAATGATGGCATTTGGGAATTGAAAGTGCAGTTGAAGCGACATGGAGAGTTATTTTTTCCAAGAATGCATGCAGAATGAAGTGGTGTTGCAAGAATGGTGAAGGATGTGGTTGGTGAGGAATATAAGGTAGTGGTTAAGAATAGCATTGCCCGAGATTGAACCATAAGAGTAGAGAGATCATTCAAAATGGCACACTTGAGGTATGGCTATGAATATAATTAGAAGAGGTTATGTGAAGAGATGCATTTAAGGAATACATTGAATTCAAGGAAGGCATGGGAAACTGAACTGGAGATTTAAATTAGTGAGGTTGAAGTTACGGGAACAGGACATCTCGAACCTTGGACGTGGTATGCCAAGTCTGCAGAGACTAAATTTTAGAAAAGGGTAATGGTGCATAAAGTTTGTGATATGCTCTAAGGAAAAGGAAGTACAAGAGGACTACTAGATGGTGGCATGAAAGTTCAGGGCAACTTTAACAGCCTGCCCAGTTGTTAAAATTATCTTTGCAGCAGGAATCTGCAAAATTCAGTCACACCTTTCTTGGGGCAGTTGTAGGATAGAAATTTCCAGAACTGAGGAGATGGGTTTGGAGGTGAGGTTGGCAGCAAATTTAGAATTCTGTGAGTTGGACCAGCTCCTCAATGCATTTGTGCATCTGAGTGATCTTGCCAGAGGCGGGGTCAACATGGCAGTGCCAATGTGCCCAGCAGTGACAGGCAGATAGTTGAGGTATTAATTAAAGTAATTAGTGGCTATTTATTGACGAGTCTGAGATTTTGCTGAGGGAATAGGGGACTCCCACTTCGTCTGAAGTTCCTCTCCTCACTGGAGGTGGGAGCAGAGCGGGAGGTCGGAGCGTCGTCATAAGATTAGCGTACAAGTTTAATTTTGAGGTACAAACCGACTATCTCTAGGCCTTTCAGCAGCACAGGCTTGCGCATGGATTTGACTCATGAATCCAGCGGAGATTACTGGGCTGGTGGGGTAGGGTGCTTTCTACTCTTCCGTGGAGATCAGCAGCACAACACAACCTTCATTGGTGAGATTGCATGGCACCCACCTTGGGCACTTATTGGACACAGTGTGGTCATGTTAGTTGGCTGTCTGCAGGTAGATGGTTTAGGCGGGAGGACTGTAGAATCCATAGGGTAATGACCTGGAAATGGCCCTGATGCCTGAAAACCTTTAAAGAGAAGAACAATTGGCCTATGGTCTCTATGTGTATTTTTCTAACATGTCCAGGAATAATTGGTGGGCTGTAAATGCAGCTGCCAGTTCTAATTGCTGAGGAATGCAACTGTCTGCAGGCCACCTCCGATCCTCCTCTTCCTTCAGCATATGTAGATACAGAGAGATAGAGAGATGCCCAGAAGGATTCCCAGACATCTTATATAAAGCACACACAATAATTCTTCCCTGGGGTTGCAAACACAGAGAGGTAACTGCATATTTCGGAATATCTCTAATTTATTTTCTACCAAAGAAGCAATATAGAAAAGAAGTAATTCAATAATTTCTTGGAAACTAGTACTCCTTTTGGATAATGTCTGCAGCTACTGAGCAGCAACCCTACATTAGGGAAGGAGAGATTCTCATGCATACTTTATTGTTTATGAGTGTCGATCATATGATACACTGTTTAAGCACTCTTGTAGCATATCGGACCTAGCCATCATTTGCATTTTATTCAGGCTTTTAATAAGCCTAGACCGTGGCAGGTGTGCAGGCCTTCAATGCCACAGGCTCTTGCCAGTCAGATTATAGCTTGCGGGGCATTGAGCAGCCCCCGGGCTCAGTGCCCCATAATGTGAGGAGGTGGCACCTGATGAACAATAGCATTACGAGCACTGACAATCTGATTACCAACGTCTACTGCATATACACTGCTGAACATATTTGCTCTGCTTTGTGATTGCAACAAGGTGAATGCTTCAGCAGAAGGGGAAAAATTGACCTTTGCCAGTGGCTATTAATTAAGATAAGATGAGTTCTAATAAGTGGCCCAAAATATTAAAGATCTGGCTGCAGTATTTTCATGTTCCATTATCTTAAAAGCACTAAAAAATCAAGAGTTTAATTTCTTTCGTCCCAGTCCTTTGGTTTCCTTTTGACCACTGCACTCTGTAGTACAGTTTTCCTCGGAGCGAAATTGGACTCAGTCGTAACCACTTTGCTTTGCCACGGAGTGCCCTGAGTGATCTAAAATGCTGGCCATGGCACACATGCATGCTTCTGATGTGAAATCATCATCTTGCTGAAGGCATTACTTCATGCAGTTAACATCTGGCAGAGGTATGCATCTGGCAGAACATGCAATAAGCAGTAGGAAGGATCAGCCATCGACACTTTAAAGGGATCGTCAACTACTTACGGGTTAGTTGCTGATTGATTTCTTCTGGCTGTCGCTACAATTGCACATATATTACATGTTTTCCAGTTGTTTAAAGTTTCAAAAGTTTACAGGGAGTTGTGTGGCGAATGCAGTTGTATTTTATGTTGACTTCAAGGCTTCTGCACAAACCAATTGCAACTAATAGTAGGTTCTCCCCTTGGAATGGAGCATGGCTTGGACAATGAGCAGAGGCCGTTTGGAACAGGAAAATTTGCTGGAAGGGGTTGGGAGGTGGAGAAGGGATCCCAGCAGGGAAGGTCTGATCTGGCCACAGTACTCAATTCATCTTTCTGAAGCTTAGTGAGAAACAAGATTGGAAACATCGGTGCTTCATCAAGGATGCCTTCACTGAAATCAATCAATTGCTCTGGGCACAATTCCAATCTTGGAACAGGGCAAAAGGACCACATTGCCAGTGACTGAATATGACCGTGGCTATGAACTCTGGCTCCTTCCAGGCTTGTGCTGAAGAGAATAGCTGTTTGCTGTCCACTGTTGCATAAGGGAGCTCATTGAGACACTCATGTTCAAAAAGAGATAGTTTTGTTTCATTCCATCTTGCTAGAGACAGTCAGAGTGAACAAGATAGTTTACAAGCTTCCCATGATGCACAATGTCATTTACTACATGGATATTGTTTTGCATATACCACATAAAAATTTCTCCATGTATCAGAACTTAAAGAAATTCCACTCCGTCAACATCCAGCTGGTATGTGGCCATGGGCATTGCACGTGCAGGTCAATGCCCAGTATTCTAGCAGAAATCATGATGCCTTCATTCTGCGGCTGGGGAATGGCAGTGCCTCCATTGAACACAAATCTGATTTCCTCTATCTCATGGCGAGTATATGTGTTTTCTCTCACCCTGCCATCCCAGCCTTAGCTATTGCATATCAATCACCTGGATGACGAAGGCTAAATGTAGGCGTATGACTTGTGACTCCAGTTTGCAGCTCAAACAGAGGGACGTGGATTCGGAGTCACAGCTCAATGAGCACAGATCCGTGGTCCTTTCAGAGTTAAACATGTATGCAGCACACATACAATGTGAGCCATTCTGCAACGAGGAATATGGTAGAACAGACCATTGAAATGAAATGAAATGAAAATCGCTTATTGTCACAAGTAGGCTTCAATGAAGTTACTGTGAAAAGCCCCTAGTCGCCACATTCCGGCGCCTGTTCGGGAGGCTGTTACGGGAATTGGAGTGCTGAAAGAACAATTATGCCTGAACAACTCTGGAGAAACCGTGCTTTACTTGGCTGAGCAGGTCTCATGCTTTGTGGTTGTCTGCTGCATGCTTCAGAGCTTCACCATCGTGAGAGAACGGCTCTTGCCACCAAGCGAACAGCTGAGGAACAGGAGCTGAGATGAATGAGCAGGACATGGAGGAGGAGGATGGAGAAGAGGAAACATTCTAAATAGCCCATTTTACTCAGGATATTCATGAAGAGCTAATTCAAGTATGGTACCAGTAACCAGCAATACCACACTTCTTATCTTCCCCCGTTACTGACTATCACAACATCCTCTTGGTCACAATACAAAAATAAAAGTCAATGCAATATAAACTTTCCAAATTTAATTTATAAATAAAATCATGCCATATTGCATTCAACCATAATCACCTTTGAGCATTACTTTAGTGCATGTCCTCTATTAGCCTTTACCTATCCTATTTCTACTATGCAGTGTTACCCCAGTGCTACAGCAATGCTGCCGTATGGCTACAGATCTTTAGTGGAGGAGACTGCAGATGGCTTTGCAGGATGACTGCACAAATCTGAGTCTAGCAGGCCCGGCTCCAGGCAGTTTGATTTTGGCATTGATGGAGGCTCTCTGGCCCGGCTAGCTGACTGATATGCAATAGCTAAGGCTGGGGTGGCTGGATGAGAAAACACTTACACTCACCATGAGAGAGAGGAAAGTAGATTTTGTGTTCAATGGAGGCACTGTCACTCCCCAGATGCGGTGTTTCTGCAATCCTAGTAATGTTATGGATTTCTGGACTGCTGTGACAGCCTTTAAAACATTGGTATACAGGATCATCATGAAGTTATGTGGCAGTATGCTGAGCTTGTGTGACTTCAGTCTGAGCGTTTATTGCTGAGTTATCAATTATTAGATGCTGCATCATGGTTGGGGCCACAAGTGTGTTGCCGAAGTCAATGGTGATTTACATTTCTCACCTGTGCTGCTGTCGTGGAACCCACAGGGGGAGTGGACTTCATCAGGACATGAAGGTCCTGCTGGTGGGAAGGGCTGGAGAATTCTTCCCTTGGAATTTGTAACAAAGGCAATGTAATACTTGTGGAACCAACTAGGTAAAAAGCTATTTTAGATCTAGTATTGTGCAATGAGGCAGGGTTAATTAAGAACCTCAGAGTAAATGATTTCCTGAAAAATAGTGATCATAATACAATTGAATTTTACATTAAGTTTAAAAGTGACATACTTCAATCATAAACAAGAATCTTAAACTTAAACAAAACCAATTGTGTGAGGGGAGAGCTGGCTCAGGTTGATTGGATAAATAGGCAAAAGGGAAGGTGCGAAACATTTAAAGAACCAATTAAAAATGGTCAATAAAAATATATGTCGGGGTGTCACGTTACGCGAGTGCAGGAGCAGTTGCGTTTTCATGAGCTCCAGCTCTGCTCATCTTTTAATCCTTCATTTGGGGCGGTACAGTGGCAGAGTGGTTAGCACTGCTGCCTCACAGTGCCAGGGATCCGGGTTCAATTCCAGCCTCGGGCAACTGTCTGTGTGGAGTTTGCACATTCCCCCGTGTCTGCGTGGGTTTCCTCCAGGTTAAGCCAATCCACCTAACCTGCACATCCCCCACAGTCCAAAGATGTGCAGGTTAGGTGGATTGGCCATGCTGAATTGCCCCTTAGTGTACAAAAGATATGGAGGTTAGGTTAAGGGGTTATTTGGATAGGGCGGGAGAGTGGGCTTGGGTGGAGTGCTCTTTCAGACGGTGTGTGCAGACTCGATCGGCTAAATGTCCCCTTCTGCACTAGGGATTCTATGATTCATCTTGGTGAACATTTCATACTTGTTTTTTCTTGGGCTACATGGCTATGTCCCTGGATGTTCCTGATTGTATTTTTTACGAGGAAGAGCAAAGATAAAATGTTAAAATCCTCGTTTCTTTGTGGCGGTTGGAGTAGAAGGAGTGGGGCCCAGCTTTTAGTGTCACAGTTGCTGCTGAGCGGGCACTCGCCTCGGCGGTGCTGTGTACATCTGGATGATGGCCGCCATCGAAGATGTTGGCTTGGCTGAGAATCTTGGCTGTGTGCTGCAGGTTGTTAGAGCTCACTTTGAAGGATGGTGGGCTACTTTTAGAAGAGCAGTGGAGGTGCATGAGAGGGTTCTTACACTCAAAAGAGCACTGTCCCTGATGAGGGGATGTCTTTGTGTCGTCGAGATCCTGCTGCATGCTTTGTCGTTTATCCTGACAAATTTGGGAGATGGGTGCACGTGTCCCTGAGTCCAGTCCCTGCTGAGACATGGTTCCTTATTGAGTTGGAAAATTGGCTGCCATGCTTTGGTAATCTTGATTTGAAGGCTGGGTGCATCAGGTTTGATGGAGCACAATGTATCCTGTCATTGAAGCCAAGGGTCGGTAAGGCCCACTGATCACTGGTCCTATGTAATTCTACTCTTGATGCCTGTCGTGAGGGGTTGCAGGTGGCCGAGCGGGTCGAGTTATTCTCCCTGGCCAGGGCCTAGGCTGTGGACTGCCTGGGCATCGGAGAGAGGGCATGGCGTCTCATGCTTTGTTTGCTGGAATCATTGAGAGATCCTGAAGAGTGCTCGTTGATCCTGCCTTATCCTTTGCCTTCTTGTGCGACATGAATTGTCTTTATCCTGCAATTTACCTTGTGGTACTTCTATAATCCTGAACGTTACTCCTGCTGATCATGTTGCTGACTATTTTTTGCTGTCTTATTTTTTCCTGTAGGGAAGTGAGCATGATGGCCTGTTATTTGTGCAAGGTTTTCTCATTTATGAAGAAGATGAGTGGAGCCGGGGTGGGGGGGGGGGGGGGGGGGGGGGGGGTGGTGGCAGGGGTGGGGTGGGGGTGGGGGGGGGGGGGGGTAGGCTGGGTGGATCGGTGGTTGGGTTAGTTCAGTCCTCACTGAGATTGGGGATAGCCCCCAGTTAGAGCTAATCCATTTGGGGCTTTTCTTTTGGATTTATGTATATTTTAAAAAATTCTTTGAACTTAAGAATCTGTATCTTTATTCTTCATTGGCCTGGGCAGAGTTTGTATCCTGGGGAGGACTGGGTTCCTTCCTTGAGGTTGATTTAATCTTTTTCTCCACTTGGATCTCGATCTTTGTTTTTTCCTGACCTATTATGATGGTTGAGTTGTTGAGGAAGGATACTGCTGTGGGTATCCTTTCTGCGACGGTTAAGCTAGGCTGTGCATCCCGTCCTTGATTTTTTTCCCCCCATTCATTCTCTTCTTCCAGGCGAACATTATGTTGGTTCTTATCCTGACCTCGTCTGGTGGTTTGGGGGTGGGGTGGGGGGCGTGGTGCTTCCCTGGTTCAGCCAGTGAGAAGGGAATCAGCTCTCCTTCCGAGGGTGCCCAATTGTTGGGTATCTTGCCGGTTCTTCTTCTCAGACTTCCTTGCCGAGGCTGCAGTAATTATCCTCTCACGGTGTGTTGCCCGGGTGGGGTTGGAAAGATGCAGGCTCAGCGTGGTCTTTGGGGTGTGCTGGAGGTGCTAGGGGTATAATTTCTTGTATGTCGGATGGTGCTGGGCTAGGCCAGACCTGATGCTGTGGTAATTATCCTGTTACCCCTAGTGGCATGGGATGTCCCTTTTTGAGGGTGCTTGCAGGGAAGCTGGATTTTGCTGCTGTGCTTCTCTGGTACATGGGATCCTGGGGATGGGTCATGTTTTGCGCATTGGTGGATATCCTCTTATACCCCTGGGGTTGGGTCACATTCTTGTTGATTGAGTGGCTTGTTCTCCTCTTCATTGGTGGGTGATGTCATCTGGTGGGTTGGTTCTGGTAGTTTTAGCTCTTCTTTTCCTTCTATTCTCCCTTGGGAGGCTCTGAAGGCTTGACCATAGTTTGAACATGTTGTTGCTACCAGAGCTCTCTTCAAAATTGTATGAAATGATCTTGGTTCTGTCCTGGCATTATTTTGGGGTATTGTTACATTGTGTAGTATATATGTAACTCCCCTGGGAACTAGGATTTTCAGGGTTTTTTTTCATTGTAAGGGTGGGTATGACAAACCCACTCTTGATTCCTACATGGGTGCAGGTGGGTCTAATATTGGGGAAGAGGAAGCTGGGTCATTGGTGTTGCTGGAGCTGTGGGGAATGTATGTTGGTGCACGCACGATCATGGTGCAGGAAGTTTATTCTGATTGCTCGTGGTGATCGCAGGCTGGTGCGGCATGGGAGGGTGTGCACCATTTTGGCATTTTTTCATTGTCCTGTTCTGTTTCTCCCTCGGTCTCTATGGTGGAGATATATGAGTACCTCATTTTGTCTAATGGTTGTATTGAGCTATCTTTGATGCCCTTCTGTTCCATTCTCATGTCGATCAAGCCATTCTTTTTCTCTCCTTGCTTATGGTGATGTGTTAATTTGTAACTTTGTTGCGTTATTCTCAAAAAAGTAAAATCTCAATAAATATACTGTGAAAAATACATCCCATTGAAAAACAAAAGCATAGCAAGAAAGATTCATCCGTGGCTCACTCAGGATGTTAAGGATGATATTTGATTAAAAGAAGAGGCTTATAATGTTGCAAAGAAGATTGGGTGTGTTTTTGAAACTAGCAAAGGGCCAACAAAGCGTTGATAAAAGGGGGAAAAAAAGAACATGAGTAAACGGGATAGGAATATAAAAACAGACAGTAAGAGCTTTAACAAGTATATCAAAAGAAATAGAGAAGCTAAAATAAACGTTCGTCCATTAGAGGCAGGGACAAGGGCCAGGGTTTTTTTGCCCCCTGGGATGATTTTCCGGCAATAGAGACGGCCACCCATTGGCCGGCAGTGGCATCTTCTGATTCCACTAAACGCAATCGCTTTTTCCATGACTCGCTGGCTGCGCGTGCCTGTCAAGAGAAATTTTCACGTGGCATGAGGAAATGCAGAGATATTGAACAAATATTTTGGGCAGGATTCTCTGGCCTCCTCGCAGCTGGTCTTCTGGTCCTGCCGCTGTTAATGGGATTTCCTGTGTCTTCGTGGGTTTCCTCCGGGTGCTCCGGTTTCCTTCCACAGTCCAAAGATGTGCAGGCTCGGTGGATTGGTGTCCAAAAGGTTAGGTGGGGTTACTGGGTTATGGGGATAGGGTGGAGGAGTGGGCTTACGTAAGGTGCCCTTTCCAAGGGCCGGTGCAGACTCGATGGTAAATGGCCTCCTTCTGCACTGTAGGGATTCTATGATTTTCACATCAATGATATTGGTAAGTTTTGCTTGCCGTTGTTTGACCTGTGAAAGGAAGGCTAACTGAAGGTTAATAATGCAAAGCACCAATCTGCTCAGTCTTGGCAAACTTTAATTTCACTAGCAGGACAGTAGAAGCTTTTCTAAAATAGAAATGTTAAAAAGTACAGCAGCACAATGATTAGTGATTCTACTATCACCACAATCCATGGGCAGCGTGGAAAGATTCAACAGAGAATAGGCAGGGGCCATTTTCCACACTTTCAATACTGGTTTCAGTTCAGCATTGGTAGAGGAATGGAAAATACATTTTATACAGAAATCCAAGTAAGATATATTACCCGTGAGCCTCAATAAAAGAGAAGATCATGAACATATGGACTTTTGAAGCACAATGTAAAGGTTTTTCATTGAGTTATCAGTTGACAATGTGTTAATGTTTGAACTGTCATTGTATGAACATGCATGTAGAACTTAATTATTGTGAAGAAAATTTGTGTGTGAAAACATTCATATTCTGAAATGATGGGCAGCACGGTGGCGCAGTCGTAGCAACTGCAGTCTCACGGCGCCGAGGTCCCAGGTTCGATCCCGGCTCTGGGTCACTGTCCGTGTGGAGTTTGCACATTCTCCCCGTGTTTGCTTGGGTTTCGTCCCCACAACCCAAAAGCTGTGCAAGGTAGGTGGATTGAACACGCTAAATTGCCCCTTAATTGGAAAAAATCAATTGGGTACACTAAATTTTAAAAAAAATGTTGAGAGGCGATAAAGGGTCATTAGAAAGCTCATTTGTTTTCTCATTTTAAAATCTTTCCTATTGTAGATTGCCTGTCAGTTTGCCAAGACCCTCTAGCCAGACAGCAATTGTGAAATGAGTTGTAAATTGCCTTGCAGATGTAGTGCCTATCCAGTATGGATCTCCTGCTGGGAATGGACATATGTCTAATGTTAGACGCAAGTGAATCCTTCTCTTTGTTGCAATTTCCCTCGCTTAAAGAATTTGTATTTTGACAGAACGTTTTTGGAATGTTATCTGAATGGAGTAACAGAAACTTGAATTTCTATAGCACCTCAGGATGTCCCAAAGTACTTCACAGTTAATTAAATATTTCTGAAGTGCAGTTACTTTAGTAATGTAGGAAACACAACAACAGATTGCGCATAGCAAAGTGCCATAAACACCAGCGTGATAATGATCAGATAATCTGTTTTAGTGATGTCAATTGAGGGATATATATTGGCCAGGACTCTGGGGAGAACTTCCCTTTCGTCTTCATATACTGGTGTGGGACCTTTTCCATCCATCGGAGGCAGCAGGCCATCTCATCCAAAGAACAGCACCTCCTTCTGATAGGGAGACACCCCATCAAGTGAACTGGAATGTCACAAGGGGAAAAGAAAAAAAGAAAGAAGAATAAAATACAATCAATTTTCCAAATGTAATCTAAACTATCAGTTATATGGTTACAGATCTTGATATTTCTAAAATCAGCTTGCTGGGAGTTGATGTGTAATTCAAACCAGTCAGGTAATTTAGGAGCACAAAATCAGGACCTAGATGAACATGGTCAGACAGACAATCACAGACAAGAATACCCAAAATACAGTCTGACCATGATCTTGAAATAGTGCTGTTTGCAATACCTGCAATAATGGAGACATGTAACAGGTCTGTTATGCTGCTACACCATTGAGACATGCTGTTTCCATCATCATTTCTAATCTTGTTATAATCTTGATATGATGTTAGAAAGCGGACAATCTCCTGCCAAGGAACATGGGGCCTTCTGGTACAAATACTGAGATCCAACATTAGCATTATGGGACTGTTGAATAGGCTCATCTGTTATCACAGCAACATTTTTCAATGAGTCAGGCGATAAAGGTAAATGACAGCTGTGAGTTTTATGACACACGTTTTTTCAAAGATGTCGTATCATCATGTACAGAGAACTCAACTAGCCTAACTTTTCTCTGATTTAAAAGCAAAATGCTACAGATGCTGGAAATCTAAAATAAAATCGAAAGTGCTGGAAAATCTCAGCAGGCCTGACAGCATCTGTGGAGAGACAAACAGAGTTAACATTTTGAATCGAAGAGTCATATTTGACCAAGGTGCAGAAACTAATTTTAGTCTCCAGTTCAAACTGACCTTGATGTAATGCAGCTGTCAGATACACAAATATATTTATATCAAACACTGTGAAACAGCAGAAGGCAGGAAACTTTGAAATCATGTCCTTGAAAAGAGAATTTTAAAATTGAGGGCGTGATTCTCCTGAAAGATTTCTAAGTATGGTAGTGAGCGGGAACTGCCGCGAGCTTCCCCGCGCTCGGGGAGGCCAGCAATGCTATTCAACATTAATTGGTCCCCTTAACAAGGCCGCACGGGCTTCTCGTCGCAAATGAAGGCTTGCCAGCTGTTTTGCCAGCACCGTGCTTGCCAGTCCCCTGCTAACAAGGTCGAGCAGTACTCAAACAGCACTTAAACAGTCAACTTGCAAACATGACGTTGAGATGGCCAGCCCCAAGATTCGGCGATGTGAACCTGGTGAGACTCCTAAATGCGGTGTAGGCCACAAAGATGTCCTGTTCCCCCGAGGGTCCCTGAGGCTGCAGCCTGGGATGAGGTGGCGGCGGCTGTAACCTCTGGGAGCCTGACCAGGAGGAGTTGCCTCCAATGCCTTAAGAAAGTCAACGTCCTACTCCGGGCAGCTGAGGTGAGTAGACACCAACACCCCTCCCACCTGAGACCTTTCCGCTCCTACGCGAACATCCACCACCCCCCCCCCCAACTCTCTCTTGAAGCCCTCAACCCTCCCTTCACCTCGCCTCCTTTCAACCCCCCGCCCCCAACCTTTCCTTCACACCCCCCTCACACCACTGTGAACCACACGTGTGGCTAATGATGCCCTTCTTGTGTTTCTGCAGGAGAAGCTCTCGCACAATCACCGGGAAAGGACCAAACTGGTGGCAGGGAGCCGGACTTAAGAATCCTCATCACCGTCGAGGAGTTAGCCCTGGAGGTGATGTGGGTAGCCAAGGACAGAGCGGTCACCAACGCAGAGGTTAAAGGAAACCACAGAGGTGAGGAACCACCGGGCCTCACCTGGAGGACCTGCCAAACATGAGGTGTGATTGCCTTACTGACTGAACCATCCCTCCCACTGACCACATGTCCATTCTCTCGCAGGTCCTCCACCCGACAGTGCCAGCCCATCACGGGCTCCCAAAGCTCCCGGGCTCCTTGCCTGTGAGCAAAGCTGACTACTCACCTCCTCGGCTCCCCGTAGCAGCCCTTTCGCCAGATTCACATTTTTTAAAAGGAGTACTAATCGGTGCCAGAGTCACCATTTGTTGGGGAGACCGATAAATGCTGGGAGGCCATTGGATATGGGGTCGCACCAGTTAATTGTATGGAAATCGGGCTTAAGTGGTGATAATTGGTTTCCCGCCATGCTATGGCGAGATCCCGATTTCGCTGATGGGAACAGACTGGCTGCATCGCAAACTGTTTGGCGCCTGGACGTGGTTCTCGTTTTCAGCCTCTCCTGCTATTTACCAGCCTCGTTTGATCGAGCAAGAGTGCTGCGAGGCCAGAGAATTGCACCCTAAATCAATCATAGATTTATGTGGAAAGCATCAAAATGTTAATGAGTAATCTTGTATTCTTTGCAATCTTTGAGGTTCCCATCCTCTATTATCCTTTCTGCATCTTTTATCTTGGCCAGAATTCTCTGTTCCCCCACCAGGCGGGTTCTGATGCATGGGCAGGGAGAGGTTAAATTTGCATGGTTGAGATTCCCTCTGGGATCCCGTCTGCCCTGACCCGGATGCAAATTCACAATAGCGTGAACATTGCCTTGAATTGAAAGCCTGCCCATGCCCCTACTGAGGATGTAGCCATTTAAAGGCCACTTAAGGGCCTTTTCTCACTTAGTCTCAGATTTGGGACTCTCTTTCCCAGGGACCTCTGGGATAGCAACCCCCTCCTGACTGCAGGACATCCACTAACCTCCTGCTCCCAGTATCCTTGGTACTTACCTGGTGCAGTCCCGGGTCTTAAGCTCAGGCACTGCACTGCAGTACTTCTTCCGGCCACTAGAGCACTGTGCCTGGAAGGGCTGGAGTGGCTGACAGTTCTCCAAGGTGGGACTTCCGTCCAAGGGTAGATGGACTGTTGCCAATCAATGCTCAATTCAGTGTGAAATGACAGCGAGCCTGTCTGAGTTGGCAGGGGTGCATTCCCCGTTGACTTTCGGGATGGTGGGTGCTGAGTGCTTCCCATCCTGAAATTTCAGGCCTATTGTGTGGCTTCCTTTTCCAATTCTTTAGGTCGATTTTAATTTCCTCCACTTGCTAGAAATGCGGTGGGGTGGGGGAAGTAGTTAAATTAGAATGAGGGACTATCTCACTCCATTCCTGCCCGCAATCTGATTTATTGTAATTTTAAATAACAGGTCCACAATAGGCTCATGTATCAGTTCTTCTGCTGCTGAAACTATCATCCACGGGCAAGATTCAACCATTCATGTGAGCTTGGCAGGGTGTTTCCCGCAGACTTTTTGAGATCTGAACCAGTATTCATCCACACTTACCAGAGTGAAATCTAACTAAAAAAAAAAAGCCCGTTCTGGGCTTGTAGCGCCAGGAACGGTTCTGCTATCTAAAGGCATGTTGCTTTTTTTTTGAGACCCGGCAGGAAGTGCATCGCTGAGGCCACACTTAGTCGCATTTCCTGCACTGAGGAGCTCCAACGAGCAGAGATCTCCCAACCCCCTGACCAGACCCCTGGACCCCCCCCCCCCCACTCAGTGCACAATGCACAACACACCTATAAGAGGTTCCTTGGGCCCTCCTCACCCCAACTTATCCGTGCAGGGCATCCCTGCACCCGATGCCCAGCACAGGCAAAATGGCAGCTTGGCATCTTGGCAGTGCTACCCTGGCAGTGCCCCTGCCAGCCTGGCAGTGCCACCTGGGCACCAAGGGAGTGCTAAGCTGGCACCCAGGTGGCACTGTCAGAGTGACAGGCTGGCAGTGCCAAGGTGCCCAAGTGACACTAGCAGTGTCAGGATGCCACCTTGCCCGGAGGCCGGCCACCTTGGGGCCTCCAATCTCCTGGGAGACCTCCCCACAATTGCTGTTCTACCTGGTCCCCGTTTGTGGGGACCAGACTAAATGTCGCCCGGCCAGGGTCTCCATGGCGAGGCCGATAGATGCCAGGAGGCCATTCGATCCGGCGTCGGCACAGTTAAGTGACTTTTTAAACTGTGCAAGACGGTGGGCAGGATTCGGATTGCGACGTCTTGCAAGATCTGGTTAGATCTCGCGAGGTATAACAATGGCCGGGGATTCCAGAAGACACCTCTCCCGACCGACCACGTCCCATTCCGATTCCGGTGGGATGCGGCCGGTATATCTCGCCCTTAGTCAATTTTGGGCCTTGGGGAGTTTCTCCCCAGTCCAGCCCATACTTAGAAATTTTACTAGCAGTGGGAAGTTGAACTCACCGGCGAGGCCAGCTCTTCAGAAATCGAACCACCATTTTGAAAGGCTGTCCTGATCTCTAATTGAGCTTGAGGGTCTCTAACGCCTCCCATGCATGGGCAATGCCCCCCCTGCAAACATGGGCATTAACACCCCCCCTTCAATGAGGACATGCCACTTTTGTATCATCAGGCCCCCACCCCCCTTTTGTGCCCGCTCCTTTCAGGACCCCCTTCACCTCCCAACCTTAATGAGGTCCTTGCATACCCCCCTTTCAGCCCCACACCCTTCATAAGCTGCCTTCACCCCCCTTTCATGGGCATGGCCCTCTCAGGCCCTGACCCTTGGCAGTGCCATGCTGGCACCTGGACACCCTGGCAGTGCCAACCTGGCACATGGGCAGTGCCCCCGGCACACGGGCAGTGCCCCGGGCACCCTGACAGTGCTAGCCGGGCAGCCAGGCAGTGCCAAACTGTGCCCAGTTGGCATTTCAGGGTGTCCGGTTGTTGGGGGAGTGCCGGGGTACTTCCCTGTTCTGTCCCTGACCTCCCATGGTGTTCTAATGGCCTCAGAGACCCCCAAGTGGCCATCACGACTGGTCTCCACTTGTGTCCGGTTGAGGCCTTGTCGGTACGTCCAGTGACTCCTGGGTGCTGGGTGAGTGCAGCGTCAGGGTATTTAAATGGGCCTAATGGCTCACTTAAATATCATTATCTGATGATCCATATTGCACTGGCCATAATGGGTCAGGTAATTTGGGCTTCTCCCAGGACTCATCCATCCTGCTCCATATCAGGCATAATATGGTGCCATAATAGCACCCCATGTCTTTATTAAATTCAGATTTAATTATTCTTATTAGCCCCTGGCCAACCTCCCATCTTCCACTTTTATAAACCCACGTTATTTGAAAACTTGTATCCTAACCTGCACTCCTACCTTTTGCTCTCTGACCTACAATGGTTTCCAGTCCTCAAAAGTCTCAATTTTAAAATTCCTTCCGTACCTCACTCATCTTCATATCCTCCCCAGCCCTACACTCTTTGAGATTTCTGCATTCCTCCAACTGTGACCTCTCATTTATCCCACACCTTCCTTCACACCACCATCGATGGCCAAGCCTTCAGCTCTAATTTAGGGAATTCCCTCCCTAAAGCTTTTTGCTTTTCTCCTCCTTTAACATCCTCCTTAATAGGATGATCAAGCTATTAGCCACCTCTCCTGTTGTTTACTTCAGCCTGATGTCAGTTTTTGTGTCAGATTATGTTACTGTGAACTGCCTCGGGACATTTCACTACATTAAATACACTGAGCTCATTTCCATCTGGTATTGTTCTACTGTCCTGTTTGTATATTCAGTCATGCTCATTCATGGTTTAGATTTTCTGTAAATTGCACTGTGGAAGAGCTCATATTTAGGAATTTAAATTATCGCTATCAGAGTATCCATTTCTCCTGTGTGTCAGAAGGTAACTATATAATTGGTATCAAAACAGAGAACAAATGTATGTTCCACACACAGGTGGCATGAAGTTCCTGTGTGAGGCTCAGTGCTACTGTCAAAATTAGTGTGTCATGCTCTGTACTTACTCTACAGTATAGCAAAGCAAATTGAGAGATCCTTATTCTTCAGTTTGATTGAAGAAACAGAGTGCCTTTTATGTCCTTGAATCCATATAGATTGTTGAAAACACTACTGAAATCAGTTCAGATGACATTCCTGCCTTAAAGCTAAATTTGACCAGTTTTTCTTAATGGCTTTTGATTATTGAGCTGTCATCAAAGAATTCAAACAGAATGAATCACTTAAAAGAATGTGGATCACTGATTCCAATAGATTTTCATCAAGTTTTAAATGAAAACCATGCTGCATGCAGTTGGAGAAAATGGCCAAATAATATGAATACAGATTCAAGAGTTATTACACTATTGTGCCTTCAAGTACCACACAAATCAAGGATTACAGTCACTTGATTCATTGAAAACTGAAGTTCTGTCTTTTTGAAACCTACTCATGAATTTGTAGGTTGTAGTTAGTTTTAAGTACTTAAAACCAGCAGTCGGAGTCATGCCTGTTGTTTTGAAAGCAACAATTGTCAAGAGCAAGCTAAACTTACATTACAATTAGCCTTTATTACAATATTCTACACTGCAAAAGTACTTCACTTGTGTTACAAACCCCTTGGAGGTCACGGGATGTGCACCATCCTGTTCCACGCGACCTCCACGAAATATGAACGGGGCAGGGCTTTCCCCCTTAAAAGGGAGAGCTTTTTAGTATAAAAACCCCAAACTATATGCAGGTCATGGAAGGAGACCCTTTGGGGAGTGGAGAACATTGTTGTGAGAGAAAGAAATCTGTAGTCGTTTGTATCCAACCATTTGTTCCCGTGTGGTCACTCTGTCAGATCCTACACTGGCGACGAGGTTAAATTGGTGCTGCTGTCGGCACTGCATACTACGTAACCGGACCACTTCGTTTAGGCCTCCGGAAGCCCTTTTTCCGCCGACCGAGATGCCACATATTGGTAAGTTGGAAACGTTTGATGTGAGTACTGATGACTGGACCCAGTATATTGAACGTATGGAATACTTTTTCAGGACAAATGCAATTATAGGAGAAGAATGGCAAACTGTGACCTTACTGACAGCTATTGGTGGACCAACCTATGCGGTCATCAAGAGCTTGACCTACCTGGATACGTCGGATTCACGGTTTTTCGCCAAATTAGTGGCTTTGATTGGGGAGCACTTTAATCCAAAATCCCCGATTAACTAACGCCACTTCCACTTTCATACAGCTGCCCAGGCTCAAGGGGAATTCAACAATGATGTTTTTGGCGTGATTATGAAAGCTCGCCGAGACCTGTGAGTTTGGGCCTATCTTAAACGAATCCCGGGGAGGCCGTTCGTCTGCGTCATCCACAACGTGGCAACCCAGCGAAAACCTTGAGCTGAAACTCACCTAACCTTGTAGCGAGCGGTAGAGATAGTCATCTCCCGCAAGTGCACAGAGCAGGGGCTACAGAAGCTCCAGGAGACAGCGGTCCTGAATCTGGGACGACCGAACGAGTGCTGGCCGGCATTCCATAGGCCCGAGGAACAGGACCTCCAGCAGTGGGGTACACCCGCAGAGACAGAGGCCGCCACTGCAAAGCGCCTGATGGCTGCCGAGACAGCTCTCCCGACCAGGAATACCCAGATCACGGTCACAGACAGCTGACAGGGCACCAGGACTTAGGCCGCCTCTCCTGGTGCAACGCCCCCTTTGTGACCAGGCATACTATATGAAAGACGAGGATGACTTCTATCAGCAACTGCACTGCATGACTGCACCAAGGGTGGGTCTGATCCAGGTGATGGTGTTGGTTAATGGGCACTGCATACAAATGGAACTCAATACCAGAGCGGCGGTCTCTATAGTTAGCCGCCGCACATTTGATAAAATTTGGTCGGGTCTCCAGATGCTGGCCCTCCGAGGCAATGATGCCTGGCTGGCTGGGGAGCCGTTTACCATAGCAGGCATCTCCATGGTCTCAGTGACATATGGACAATAATTAGCGACTCTGCCATTGGTAGTGGGCTGCAGTGGCAGACTGGACTGGCAGAGAGTCTGCCAAATGTACCTAAATGACCCAGAAGGGGTTTTGGTAAGATTCCCTGGGGTCTTTCAGGACGACTTAGGGACGATAAAAGGTGTGATGACCAGGATCAGCGTGGACCCTCTAGTGTAACCCCACTATTTCCAGGCTCAACCAGTCCACACGCTTTATATACGAAAGTGGACACCGAACTGGACCTTTCAGAGAACCTGGGCATTATCTACCCCATTCAGTTCACCATCTGGGCTGCCCTCGTGGTGCCTGTGCTAAAGCCTGATGGTTCCATGCGCATGTGTGGTGACTACAAAATGATGTAAACCATGTCTCTCGCTTTTACCATTATCTGATCCCCTGAATTGAGGATCTCTATGCTGAACTCAGCAGGGGCAGGACTTTCACAAAGCTTGACATGAGCCATACGTATCTGCAGTTGCTCCTGGACACCGACTACTGGTGTTTTAACACCATCAACACCCGCAGGGAGGTGTATGAAAGCACCTGGCTGCCGTTTGGAGTCTCCTCGGTGCGCGCGATTTTCCAGAGAGTTATGGAGAACATCCTGCTGGGTTTACCCAAGTTGGCTGTCTACCTCAACGATGTTCTCATTACAGGCTCGTCCGACCAGGAAAATGTTGGTAGCTATGCCTGATGGCCCGCGATCGACACATCCATTATGAAATTGGCTCAACATCTTGGGCTGTGCCAGGAAAATCAGCAGACACTGCCAGTGACACTGCTGCACCCATGGGAATGGCTGGGCCAGTCGTGGTCTGGCCTCCACATTGATTTTGGTGGTCCTTTCCAAGGACAATGTTTTTGATCATTCTGGATGCTGACTCAAAGTGGTTAGAAGTCCACTGGATGCAGGTCACCACCATGAAGGCTAACGTGGAGTCTTTGTGCCAAACGTTCAGCACCCACAGCATTCCTAAAGTACTAGTCTCTGACAACGGTGCAGCCTTTACTAGTACAAAATTTGTGGCCTTCATAACCTCCAGCAGCATTCGTCACGTGTGGATAGCCCGTATTACCCGGCGTTTAATGGTATGCCTGCGCAGGCGGTCCAAGCATTCAAGTGAGTTATGAAGAAGTAGACCTCCGGGGCTTAGGAGACCCAGTTGGTCCAGTTTTTGTTTACCACAGGGGTAGCACCGGCCGAACTACTTATGGGACGATGCCTCTGGACACAGCTGAATTTGGTCATCCCGTCCATTGGCGGAAAATTATGGGCGGCACGGTGGCACAGTGGTTAGCATTACTGCCTCTCCGAACTTGGTGGGGGAGGGGTGTTATGACCCCTCGAAGGTCACGAAGTGCGCACCATCCGGCTCCCTGTGACGTCCATGGAATACAAACTTTCCCGGTACATGGGGTGGGGATTCCTAAGGGTAGCTTTTTAGTATAAAAACCATGACCTGGATGAAGAGGGAGACCCTTCAGGAAGTGGAGAGTGTTATTGCAAGAGAAATAAACCTGTTTATTTGTGTCTAACCATTCATTCCTGTGTGTTTACTCCATCGGATCCGACAGCCAGCTGCTTTGAAACATCCTGAGATCACAACGGGCACTACATAAACACAAGTTCTTCCTTGCATGTCAGGGAAATAGAAAAAAATATATATCATTATTAATGTTCTAGTGATCACAAATCCATTAACCTTCGGCTAAAATTTTGTAAGTGCATTTGGATTGTGAGAAACGTCATTCAATGAATCTGTACTTCACTATAATAATCTATAATCTTTATTGCTGTCACAAGTCGGCTTACATTAACACTGTAATGATGTTACTGTGAAAACCCCCTAGTCACCACACTCTGGCGCCTATTCGGGTACACTGAGGGAGAATTCAGAATGTCCAATTCGCCTAACAAGCACGTCTTTCGGAACTTGTGGGAGGAAACCGGAGCACCCGGAGGAAACCCACACAGACACGGGGAGAACATGCAGACTCCGCACAGACAGTGACCCAAGCCGGGAATCGAACCCATGTCACTGGCGCTGTGGAGCAACAGTGCTGCAACCACACCATGATTTTCACTCAATGGCTGGAATTTAATGGTCATGGCAATGGGCCCTACCATTGGCTGGAGAGCTGGTGGCAACCCCGCCACGACCATTTCCAGAAGCCCCCTTTGGATTCAGTCCCAATTAAGCAGCTCACTGGCTGCCATTGGGGTTTCCAACTCCACAGGGAAACATCCCACCACACCTTCTTGTTGGGGCATATGTATCACTTCTGAGAACTGCCGATCAAACAAAGGTTGGCATCTCTCCTGTACCGGCAGTTCCACTGGGAGTGGTGCAATAGGCCTGAGGATGAGAATCGTTGCTGGATCCCCAGGACAAAGGTAACTGTGGTGGGAATTCTGGGACCAGCAAGGGAGGCCCCCAATGATGGGAAATGGAGGGAGATGAGACATTATGAAGGGGGTGGCTTCCTGAAGGTCCCTCCTTTGCTGTCAGTGGATTCCTCCATTGGGCACAAGATGACCAAGGAGGTGTGGGAGCCCCCCTCAAGGACCTCAGTTAGCCTTTGGGAGAGAAGGCCAATCTTGATCCTTCCCATACTGCACCTAATTGACAGGTGGAGGGGAGGTGGTGGTGCAGGTGTGTGGGTGAGAAAGGGGATGGGTTCTCCACCTGTACCTTCCCACCCTATTAAACAGTTCCCACTACCTCCTAGCCCACCTGCAGTGGAAACATCAAGTTCTGCTCAATGTTTATGTTCCCCCTTCACTTTTGATATAGAAAAGAAAACAACTCACCCTCAAATGAATTTGAAGGTAAAAAGTTATGAAACTTTCTATTCCAAAGCTGATATCAATTCTCATGCAACTAGAATTGGTGTGAAGGCCTCACAGGCATAGGTTGGAAGAGGATTCAGGCAGTGAAGTGGGTCACAGAGCCATATAAATGGGTTGAAAGAGATATATAAGGTCGTTGAAGGGCTCAAAATCACCTGCCCTTTAGAAAAATATCCAAGTTGTTTAACTTTTCATAATACCATTCATTAATGTTCAGTCTTGTTTTATGATTTGATTTCTGTATTACAATAATTAATTGAATGAAGCTGAAAGTACGAAAATCGATCCATGTTGTTCCACCTCCATTAATTTTCTCATTCGTTCATCTTGGTTTTCAATCCATTACTTAAATACAAAGACATTTCTTGATCCAAGTGGCTGAAACAGATTTGTAACCTCTGCTAGTCGATAAGTTTAAAAGTAGCTTGTTATGCTCTTGTGTCGTTTATTATTTGTCAGAAAAGCTTGTTAATCATTTCATTGTGATGTTGATTTCTATAACTTATAATTCTTTGAAGTTTTGAACAAGAGAAAAACATGTCACAGATCACTCAGGGGGGCTGATTTGCTGTGGCAACATCCAGTTTTACATGGATGTTGTACACTGGAGTTTTGGAATAGTGATGGTAGGGACCCCAATATTATTTCTATCACATGGCTGGCAGAATTCTCAATAATAAGCACATAGTGGTTAGCACTGTTGCTTCACAGCACCATGATCCCGGGTTCCATTCCCGGCTTGAGTCACTGTGCGGAGTCTGCACGTTCTCCCCGGGTCTGCATGGGTTTCCTCTGGGTGCTCCGGTTTCCTCCCACAAGTCCCGAAAGACGAGAGGTGAATTGGACATTCTGAATTCTCCCTCTGTGTACCCGAACAGGCGCCCGAGTGTGGCGACTAGCGGATCTTCACAGTAACTTCATTGCAGTGCTAATGCAAGCCTACTTGTGACAATAATAAAGATTATTATTATTATTATGATCATTAAACTTCATGGTGACATGAATAATGCCATTGAATTGGACCCCTATTTGTTTATATTTAACTGACATGGTGAAAAAGTAAATTTGAACCATGGACAAGAAATTCAAATAATTAGTAAGTAAAAAAGTGCACATTTATGATAAAGCCTGCTCTGAAATGAATCTGTGGTTCATTCCACTCCACTATAAATGGGCACTTAATTATTTTCAAGTGTCAGAATTCACATTTAACTTGTAAATGAACAACCTAAAAATTAACATCATGCAGTCCTTGAACGAATCATATGTAATCTCGGACAGAATGGATGGCCGGGAATCTCTGTTCTCCGGAGTCTTAAGTGCTCCCGCCAGCGGAGTTTCAGGATTCTCCTGTTCTGAGACTGACGGCTGGATTCTCCGAATTTGAGGCTATGTCTAGTCTTTTGATGAAAATCTCGGCACTGCCCCTGCAATGCTCAGCCTGGTGGGGGGCTAGCAGCCGCGCCACGTACAAACCCTGGCGTTCCCGACAGAAATGGCCAGAGAGTTGCCGTGGCCGCGCATGCGCATGGTGACAACCTGCGGTGGTCACGCCGTACGACATGGAGCCGGCCGCGCGCAGACTCGACCTGCCAGATAGTGTCCTTCTGTAACCCCACCTTGCCACCCCCCACCAGTCCCCCCAGCCCCCGCCATAGCCCCTCCGGCCAGTGGAACGGCACCCTCCTGACTGTGGCGACGCTGGACATAGTCGGCAGCCGCCACGCGTGGTTGACGAAAACTCAGACCACAAGTGATCCACGCCGTCGGGAAGTCGGCCCATCGAGGGCGGGGCATCAGTGAGGGACCTTCATGTGACGTCCTGAGGCCATCCCGACAGCGTGCGGCGTACTCACCGATGATGCCATTTTGGAGGGGACCGTGCATCTGAAAACATACACCGCCCCTGATTTCGGTGTCAAAATGGGTTCCTCGCCGAATCGCCGATTGCAATTCCAGAGTCGGCAATTGGAGAATCCCGCCCTAAGTGTTAATGCCAACGGAGAATCCGTGGACTTTTACGACAGATAAACCGGCCAGGCACCTGGACCGATTCCGCTACCATTTCCGCATGGAACATACTCAATTCCACTGAAAGATGGTGCCAGGTTCGTGATCGACACTCGGGAGGCTGACAAGCTGCAGCCGCACATACACAATACACTCCCTACACACACTTATCCCAGCCAAAAAATGGCACTGGTTGACCTGGAGTACGCCCAGACAGGTGATGGTCATCTGAGGCCAGAGGGCACCCAGTGGGGTGCCCTGGAGGGATACCTGTACGATCCATGGCACCAGGTACAAAGTGGGTTGTTAGCGATGGGCACAGCTGCATGACTGCCTTGTCAGCTGCGGCAATGGTGCTCAGTGTCCACCCACTCTGACCCCACAGCCCACCCCCTGGGCACCCCCACTACTCCCCCAGCCCTGGCATAAACTCCCCGGCTAGAGGCACAACTATCAGCACACTATGGCCACGTTGGACACTTTTCGTACCCCCTCTCTCCCTCAGCAGCCGCCACACTGGTTTCAGTAATTTTTACAAGCACGAGTGAACCACACCATTGGGAACTCAGCCCATCGGAGGCAGAGAATCACGGAGGCCCTGGAGAGTACTGGGTTGTGCCTGCTAATGATATGCAAATGATGTCTACTGTATGTGTGAAAAGAAACGCATTGATGCCTTTTTGAGGTGATGGAGAATCAACGTCAAATCGGCGCCTGCCGCGATTTTGGCGTCGGAAGCTGTTTTCCGCCAAATCGCATTTCTCGACTTCGGCGTCGGCTAACGGAGAATCCCGCACACAGTCCTTGACCATGCAAATTTATGCATGGTGGAGAGCATGCCAGTTTCCATCCAAATGCCGATCTTGGGCCACCGTTTTCAGTGGGTCGCACAATCCCAGCATCCAGCGGCAAGTGCCCTTCCCCCAGATCTTGACCCCTCCCTGACAAGAGGAGAGCACCCCCAAATCTTCATCAAGGAGGGACATTCTTCTCCCCACCAAGGGAATAACGACCACCTCCCCCAAACCATGCACGCATGTTGGGGACTAGGCACCCCTGAACGCCCTAGCCCTTCCCCATTAGCCCCCTTTCCATTATTGCTGCAGCGAGGCACCCGAGGACTGGTGAGTTGGGGCTTTGAGAGGGTTCAGGGGTTGTGTCGGGGGTTCGTGAGATAGGGACGTCAATTAAAACTCAATGCAGGAAACGGGACTAAGTACGGCCTTGTTGGGGTGTTCCCCGCTGAGGCCCCGAACAGAACCAGAGTCCAAATAGATAGTGTGGTGTTTCTCAGCGCTGGGAGCGCCGGTAAACACCCAGCTAAACATTCTCGTTATGGATCCTGTTCCAATTCAGTTAGATCACATCCAGTGTTCACCTCCTCCCTCCCTCTTAGAGGTCATGGCTCCTGGTTCCTGTTTTTAAAAAGCAGTAGTAATCCGCACCAGCGTAACATTACACCTGGTGGGTGGGAAGATTCAATGAGGTCTGAAGATGCAACGTTAACCACGTTATCCATATAATGGATCAAATTGATGCAGGCATTAACCGAATCACATTATCGGGGAGGATCCAGGAAGATCACGTTCTGAAATCTCGCTGGCGTAAATCGCTTTCTTGGCCTCTCGTGAGATTTGGTAACACTTATGAGATTTGTGCCCACTGCTAATGTAGCCGCTAAATCCTACCTAACAGTTTTGTGTTTTTAATGAGGGGTCATCATAATACAGTGAAAGGTCAATGGAATCCATTTCATATTTGTGTAACATGCCATTTGTTTTAAATGCAAATTACTGCGGATGCTGGAATCTGAAACAAAAACAGAAAATACTGGGCAATCTCAGCAGGTCTGACAGCATCTGTGGAGAGAGAGAACGGAGCTAATGTTTCGAGTCCGGATGTATGTATGCCGGAGTCTTTGTCATGTACTGGGCATGACAATGTTGAACATAATTTTATTCTTAATCTTCAATTCACCCACATTTTTTATAACTTACCAGAGAATCATTCCATCACCAACATCATTGTATTTAATCATCAAGTTACGCTGTTATAACTTTTACCAAAACTGTTTCATCACATGTTGGTTTGGTTTGAGTTATAATGGTGGCTATTAACCAGTATCCATGCTGAGTTTAAACAATTCTGAGCTATATTACTAGATGAGGCATTCATGTGACGGAAATGCTGAAACAGCCAATTTTTCCATATGAGAAGAATAATCTTTGAATTAATTTATGAGATAGAATGGGCTTTGAAGACCACAGATGAGCCGGCTAACGCATTTACCCATATTTTAAAATGTTAAAAAGAAAAATAAAGTATGCTACAAAATTCCACTCACTTACTTACCAAGCCTAAGTGACATCCCATTACTGCTGAGCTCTGACGTAAAGCAACTTTGCTCTGAAACACTGATCTCTGATAATTTCTCATCTCCTTTTTTATTGCCTCTGATCTCTTGCAGTCTGTCTTTAATGTTCCATCTTCCCTTTCCAAGAGGAATGTTTTTTTTCTCAGGACTAATTTCTTCCAATTACAATTTGTTTATTTGAATAAAATGTAAAACTTTTACTCAACATTTTGCTGAGATGCTTATTTCAAAAGTGCCTTCATGCTGATACAGAATGCTGCCCATCCAGTGTCTGCACCGTGAAATGATGGATGCTGACTTGTGCCTGTGCTTTGCCACATGCCGAATTTATGATCGCAAACTGGCCATCTGTGGGTGGAACCAGCAAGGTCGTTTCCCACAGGGAGGGACAACGGAACAATTAGAAGCTGAATGAACCAGAACCCACGCAGGTGTCTTCTCACAGAGTATTGATGGAAAAGCCTGGGGAATCGGTTGATTGCCTACTTTGATCACTATACAAGATCTCGGAATAATTTACGTGAGAGAAAAAAAAAATGCAGTGTTGTGTATACTAGAAAAATAATCCTGCTCTGGTATGGGAGTGCAGAATGTCACAACTTCATTTCTGCCGTCTAAAATCCTTACATATCATCCCTTTGATAGGTGTTGCAATGCTGGCAATATAGTGGATGCAATCAGCGTTCTTTAACGCAATAATATACGGATGTAATTTATCAACATACGACAGTAAGCGGCTCCTCTCACCTGCAAAATTACAAAAATTAAATCATTGTGTCAAAATGCTTCTAAAGCAACACTCCTGGCTTGCTTGAAGACCTTTGCAAATATTGGATTTCTAAAGGAATAAAAAAAGCGCTTTGATATCAAAATGAATAACTTCACACTAGACTAGTTTCATGTGACATGTTTTACATGAGTCAGTTCTCAAGAAAGGTCAGCTTTCACGGTGGTATTTCTCTGCTTGCCATCAAGCTCCTGCAGATACAAGATGACAAGGGAATGGGTTACTTGCTTTCTGTTACCTTGTTGGAAATTGGGCATTGATGCAGAAGGTTTTCACATCATTTGCTGTCAGTGAAAAACTGAAGTATTTTCCCACTTTCCTGTAATATTGATTTATTGTTTTAACAGGGTTATGTCTGACATTAGCATCAATTTACATCTGCATAATTTTATTCAAACATAAACAAATGCCAAATTGTTTTTAGACTTTTGACCATTTTTCTCAGAAAGGATTTGGAAAGTTACTTTTAAATGTTGAATTGTTAAAGCAAAATGTATGTACACACATATTTTGAAACCAAAAACAACACTTAAACAAGCAATGGTTGATATGCTCATGAAAATGGCTTTCCCCCAAAACTAAAAATCATAATCACTTTGTTAGGTATTGGCAATTGGTAAACAACTTGCACTCACGGCTGGGAAGTTTCTAGTCCCTTCTGGCTATGAGAATAAACAGTGACAAAGAAACAGAAATTCAGTAAGGCCCAACAAGGATTTCAAAATCAGTAAAGCTTTAAATGCAAAGCAGTGAGAGCAAGCTTTGGCCAGACACAGAAGTTTTGAATACAAGAATTACTTTGTATAAGGCAAATGGTTTTCCTCAGTGAGGGGGGGAAACATTGCATGTTTATTGTTCCATATTATCATAGCTGAAATGTTTAATCTGTGCGAACCTGTCCATGACTATTGCTCTGCACGGTTATACAGTCTATGATAAAGCAGCTTCATTGAGCTCTTATGAAATGTTTTTTCCCCTTTCTCTTCAAAGAAACTGAAGAAGCCATGAGATAGATATGAATGTCAAGTTAAAGTCACGTGAGGGTACAGTTGTTATGTTCCTGGCTAATGGTTAGATATCTGGCAGCACAGGCATACCCCTAAACAAAAGATCTCTAGATTATTTACAGAGAAACACAGTAATAAGAGAGGTTAACTAAACCTGTAACACAGATCCACATACAGGAAGCAGGAATCTCTATAAAAGTTGTCAAATGCCTCCTGACATTTTGATGTCCAATGAAGTTCCTGTGTTTTTTTCAGACGTTCAGTCAGTGGAGCAACCACACTGCTAAAATTTGGGATGGATTTCCAGTAGAAACCACTCATGCCTAGGAATCTCAGAACTTCTCTTCTCACTGATGGTATTGGGAAGTTCCCAGTAGCTTTCGTTTTCACATTTTACGGGGCCATCTGACCATGTCCAACTGTATGCTTAAGGATGTGACTTGAGCTTTTGCAAATTCACTTTTAGCTAACTTAGACTCCTTTAGTCGATCAAACTTTAAATGTTCTAACCATCTTCATCAATGACCTCAATGTCCTCCCTTCCATCATAAGGTCAGAAGTGAGGATGTTTGCGGATGACTGCACAATGTTCAGCACCGTTTGCGACTCCTTAGATAATGGAGCAGTCCATGTCCAAATGCAGCAAGACCTGGACAATATCCAGGCTTGGCCTGACAAGTGGCAAGTTATATTCACACCATACAAGTGCAAGGCAATGACCATCTCCTACCAGAGAGGATCTAACCACCACTCCTTGACAGCACTCAAGAAGCTCAACACCATCCAGGACAAAGCAGCCCGCTTGATTGCTCCCCCTTCCACAAACATTCAAACTCTGCACCACTGACGAACAGTGGCAGCCTTGTGTACCATCTACAAGATGCACTGCAGTAACTCACCAAGGTTCCTTAGACAGCATCTTCCAAAGCACGACCACTACCATCTAGAAGGACAAGAGCAGCAGATACCTGGGAACCACCTGGAGGTTCCCTCCAAGTCATTCACCACCCTGATTTGGAAATATATTGCGGTTCCTTCGCTGTCGCCGGGGCAACATCCTGGAACTCCCTTCCTAACAGCACAGTGGGTGTACCTACACCTCAAGGACTGCAGCGGTTCAAGAAGACAATTCACCACTACCTTCTGAAGAGCACTAGGGGTGGGCAATAAATGCTTGCCTAACCAGCGACGTCCACATCCCGTAAATGAATTTTAAAAATAATTCCTTTTATGTTTGACTGTACACCAGATCGTCTACGTATACTGCACAATTCTTTAGTCCTGAAATGACCTTGTTGGTTAGTCTTTGAAATATTGCTGGGGAATTCTTCATTCCAAATGGTATAGCTCTAAACTGATACTTACCATTTGGCACCACAAAAAACAAAACTTCCTTCACCCTTTCTGATAAAGGTACCTGCCAGTATCCTTTAAATAAGTCATGTTTTGTATTTGCAAGATACAAACATTCAAACCCTCCACCATCAACGAACAGTGGCAGCCATGTGTACCATCTACAAGATGCACTGCAGTAACTCACCAAGGTTCCTGAGACAGCACCTTCCAAATTTGGAAATTTGCTTATCTCACCTTTTCAATACAGTCTTCCAAACGAGGAATAGGATATGAATCAAACTTTGTAACTGACTTCACTTTTCTCTAGCCCACACACAATTACTGTGTTCCATCTGGTTTTGGTACCATCACAATAGGTGAGCTCCATTGGCTGCAACTCACTTCAATGATATCAGTCTTAAGCATGCTTTCCATCTCCTTTTGTACCAGTGCCAGCTTTAGTGGATTGGGTCGATTTGGATTTTGCTTAATTGGAATAGAATTCCCTACATCTACATCACGTATAATAACTTTTGTACTTTCTAGTTCCCCCCCCCCCCAACAAATAGCTCTATATGACTGTAATAATTCTTTCAGGTCACTTTGATTTCCCTCTGGAAGGTAACTCAGTAATTTACCCAAATTTATTTTTTTTAGAATAAATTTAGAGTATCCAATTAATTTTTTCCAATTAAGGGGCAATTTAGCATGGCCAATCCTCCTACCATGCACATCTTTTGGGTTGTGGGGGCAAAACCCATGCAAAAACGAAGAGAATGTGCAAACTCCACACGGACAGTGACCCAGAGCCGGGATCAAACCTGGGACCCCGGCCCCGGGAGGCAGCCTTGCTCACCACTTCACCCCTCAAATGTCTCATTGACTTCTGCATTTTGTACCCCAGCTGGAGTGTGCACAGCAGACTAGGCAACAGGAAGTCTGAACTTGGTAGATTCTTTGGATAGCAAGGGTAACCATTTGGAGAGGTAAAGTATCTCTTTGGATAAGGTCCTGGTAAAACTAAAGCCCCTTTGGTATTGTTAAAATTAAACATATTATGCACTTTTTACACACAAACTCATTGGAACTGTGCAGCTGTCAAGAAATTGTCCAGTTGCCAAGGAACTGTCAAACTGTCAATGAACTGTCCAGCTGTGCAGTAAGAGTCAAAGCAGTACAGAAAGTGTCAAAGCTGTTCCAGAACTTCCAAGAATACTAGGCAAAATTAGTATGGAGGGGTTAAGGACAAAGAAGGGAAGCATGAATTGGCACTAATTTGGCACAGAGGCATGAGGGGCCATGAGGGTGGTTAGAGTGGAATGGGTTGTCATGTGGGTGTGAGAGGCCATGGAGGGGTGGTGAGGGGGGGCATGGGTTGACATAGGTTGGCATGGATGCAACATCGAGAGTGTGTGGGGAATTAAGGGTGAGGTTGAAGGGATTATTTTGTTTTACTATTACTTTTCTTTGTTTAAATACAGTGTCAGAGTACAAATGCAGGCCTTGTGCCCAGCTCAACTTTGCACCTGGCAGCCTCCACACTCATTCTGGCACCGTCTGCCCCGACTCCTATTTTAGTCTGTACCCCCCACCAACCGAAAATCTGACCTGCAGATGGACATTTTTAAAGCTCGGGTTTGTTAAGCCAGAAAACCTCCCGATTGTGCACACCCAACTCGTGAATGAAAATCTGGACCACTCAATGCAGCCAAATGTGACAATGAAGTTTCACCCAGAAATATTCCCCAAACAACAAGATGAAGACATATGTTTACTGGTGCTAGTTAAGGGGGAAATGTTGACCACGACACGGCTCCATTCTTCTTAGGTCATCACCAAGGGATCTTTAATTTCCTGAACCCTGAACCACAGGAATAATTAGGCAGAACCTCATTTAAATATCTTATCTGAAGGTTGGGGCTTTAACCAATCTCTGCCCTGAGGTATGAGCTTGGATTCTATACCTCTAACCATGGAGTGATCCTTGAATTCACAGACTGTGAGACAAGGTTGCCAGTAACTGAGTCAAGCTGCTGTCCAATAAAAGCCAAGGTTTGACTCTATGTATAGAAGCCAGATTCCATCTCATTGTCGAACATGTAACAGTATAGACAATAACATGTGACTGATATAGAAGACAAGAAGAACACAAAAATCAAAAACCCTAGGTCCCATCATCAATCTCACCAGCTGGAGATTTAATGATGGAAATAACCAACAAAGAAAATTAGCCTGGAATGTAACTGTCACATTCACTTAGATATCTTCATCATTGAATATCATGCTATGTATCACCACTTTATCTTAAATGAGGTTGCAAATTCATCCTCGAAAATATCAGCCTATCAACTGTATTTTAATTAAATGCATATTCTGAGCCATCACTAATGTCATGAGTGGGTGGAGGGGTGAGGGCTGAAGGGCCTAACAGTTTCTCAAACAACAGGGATGAAGTCCCAGGGAATGAGGCAAGCCTTCTCACCAGCCCATCTAGGCACTCAACTGCCTTTTTGACCACCTAGGATTTGCTTCTGGAGTCAACAGACCCAGCTGGTTTAGCTCAGTGGGCTAGAAAGCTGGTTTGTGATGCAGAACAAGGCCAGCAATGTGAGTCCAATTCCCGTGCCAGTTTACCCGAACAGTCGCCGGAATGTGGCGACTAGGGGCTTTTCACAGTAACTTCATACTTGTGACAATAAAAGGTTATTATTATTATTAGCTCTATCCCACCCACGCCCTCCCTGGAGCAAAAATTGGTTGTATCAGGACCTTTTCACAGTAACTTCATTGCAGTGTTAATGTACACCTTGTGACGATAAAAAGTATTATTATTATTTAAAATGAAGTGGATCTGCCAAGTTGGGAAATGTCCCAACTCGAGCTATCCACCTGGTATCCCTGATTTTAATCGCTCCACTATTGGCGGCCATGTCTTAAGCTGCCCTGGCCCACTCTCTTGAATTTCCTTCCTTGGTCCCTTCAGCTTTTCTATCTCTCCCTTCAAGTCACTCTTTCAAATTTGTCTCTTGTCCTCTTATCTCTTTATGTGACTTGAGAACACCATGTGAAGCAGCTTGCAATGTTTTACTACATGAAAGCACTGTATCAATGAGATAAAGGACGCGATTCTCCAGCCTCATTGCTCAAGCATAACAAGGCCGGCGAAGAGCGGGAGAGGCCAAAAACGAGATCCACGCCAGGCGACAAACAGTTTGCGATGCAATTGGCCCGCTCCCAAAGGCAAAATCAGGATCTTGTCATGGTGTGGCGAGAAACCAATTCTCACCACTTAAGCCTCAATTCCATACAATTAACAGGAGCGACCCCATATCCAACGGCATTCCGTCATTCAACGGCCTCCCCAGCAAGTGCTCATGCTGGCACCACTTAGTACTCCTTTTGAAAAACGTGAACCTGGCGGAAGGGCTTCTGTGGAGAGCCAAGGAGGTGAGTAACCATCTTTGCTCACAGGCAAAGAGCCCAAGGATTCTGGGCTTGCCACCTCAGTGCTCGGTGTGGGTGGGGGACACTTGGATGGGGTGGGGGACCCTCTGCAGGGATGGGCTGCCATGGGGGTGTGGCGGGGTGCGCTGGGGGGGGGGAAATCGCTCATGGCTACACCATGCCAACCCCTGGATCATTTACTCGTTCCGGGGGCAAACCTTGTCCCTGCGCGTTTGTTTCAATGACCACCCATAACCGCCATCGACTACCGACGCCTCTGGCTGCGTGGCTGAAGGCTATTGCTAAAAGGGAATTGGCAATCATGGTTAAGTGAGCACTTCACAAATGCCAAGTGGTTGGGTGGGCCATGTGGCATGTGGGAGTCATTGCCTAGCATCCGAATCACGCTTTGATGCCTGGACACTGTGTTTGAACACTGTGGGTGGCAACACCACACAAGCAACATCTGAACACCCCGGGGATGGGACACAGCTCCGGGGACCTGTCCATGGCCGGAGGGTGGGTGAGCACCAAGGGGAAGGGGGGAATGCCTGGAGAGATGGGCAAAGGGGCCGGGGGTCAGCCCGCATTGCGAGAGAAAGTGACAGAGGCATTATAATGGTTTTGCGAAAATGTGTTTAATGTGTTGTACAAACCCCACTTCCGATGGCGCCTCAGTGACTGGGCCATGCTCGGCAGTGCCTCGACAATGCCACCTGTGACTGGGACAAGCTCCACAGCGCCTCAGCAATGCCTATCTAAGAGCGGGACATGTCCTGCAGAATCTCATCAAGGTCAGCCTGGTACTGGGTAAGTACCCCAGCAAGTCGGACATTCTGCCGAGACCCTCGGCCATGGCCGTCACCGACTGAGCAACGCCTTGGACACTTTTGCTCAAGGTGCCGATGTCGTGCACCAGGCTCTCCACTGCGATCGCCACCCTAGCAGTGCTGTCTTCAGTGCCACGCATTGCCGACGGCATCTCCAGCGCCCATAGCCTCTGGGACTCCTCCAAGCGGCTATGGATCTACTGGAGTGTCGCTGACATCTCCCTCTCAATGTCACGGCCACACCCTAATGTCTCTGTCAGCTCTGGGATGACCTCTTTCACAGGCTCTGGATCAGGCTGGGACCCAGCTGGGTCCTGGGATCCAGCAGCCCTCCTACTGCTGTCTCACCTGGGGGATTCCTGCTTCCACCTGATGTGTATCGTCAGCAGTGTGGTGCTCACCAGTTTGTGCCCCAGAAGCCTGTCCACTAACATACCCCACTGAGGTGTGTGTATCTGCGCTGGTGAAAGTAGCCAAATGGGAGTCAGAGCAATATGTAATTGGAAGAGGAGTTTAACAAGGGTGTTGTTTGTTACCAGTTTTCTTCAACATCTGTACATAAGTAATGACTAAAGAAGTGTATGAAGACACAGAATCTGACCTGAAGATTTGGGGGTAAATTGTAACATTAGCTAAATTTGCTGATGACAAAGCATTTGTTGCAACCACAGAAGAAGGATTAGGAGGACTAGTCAGTAGATGACTAACAGCAGGCATAAAAGTATCAGGGAACAGAGTTAATTTTAAATAATTTATATTTGTATTTGTGAGTATTAGAAATAAGGCATAGCTTTAAGTAAGTTTATTTTGTGTTTCTCCATTTGAAAGGGTTAATGACTTCAGTTTGGTTTAGATGCATGGATGGTAATGAGGGTTTGTGACATGAAAGCATTCAGGGTTTAATGGAAAACTAGGCTGTTGCTTAGCAACCACATGCCACCCCAGGACAGAAAGAACTTTTGAGATAGTTGTAATCTAGTGCCAGAATAGGAGTGACACAAGGCAAGGACCTACAGAGAGCAGATTTCCAAAAACAAGAGAAGGTCCCAGAAACCCGGAGGTGTGGACAAAATAATTAATCAGGAAGACAGTTAAGTCAAAGGAACAAAGAGGAGAAAGTTGGACAAGGTCCTGGTCAGGGAAATTCAAATAAAAAGCCAGAAAAGTGTCTCTGAATTAAAGAGACACTGCAGGAACCAGAGATTTCAGGTGAGAAACATATCCATGGTAATCAGCAGGCTGGTGATACCACTTACAGCCTGTGAAGCAGTGGTGTTCTGTTGACAAGACTGGGTGTCTGAGAGATTGTATGGATGCTTGCATACACATGGTGATCCAGGGCTGAGGAATACCGAAAGGAGAGGTTCCATCCTGGGACCTGACTTGTCCAGCAGTAACATCAGTTGAAATCATAACAAAAGTGAACATCAGCAAAACCAAGCTATGCAAACTCCCAAAAACAACAAATAGAAGGAAAAGGACAGGAACAGATGCAATTATTCAAGTATTTAACAAGCATAATACCTGTAGATGGGAAAAAAATAAAACAAGGAAGGCAATTGGAAAGGCTGCATTGGCAGGAAGGGACCGTTGCTAAACGGAAAGCTGAATAAATAACCCAAGAAGCGGCGTATAAAGAGTTATATGGATGTGAGACTTGGATCATATGTAAATAGGAAACCAACTTGATAAATAGTTTTGAATTGTGGGTTTGGGGGAAAATGGAAAGGATCAGCTTGATAGAAAAAATAAACAATTGCTCTCTGTAGGTCCTTGCCTTGTGTCACTCCTATTCTGGCACTAGATTACAACTACCTCAAAAGTTCTTTCTGTCCTGGGGTGGCATGTGGTTGCTAAGCAACAGCCTAGTTTTCCATTAAACCCTGAATGCTTTCATGTCACAAACCCTCATTACCATCCATGCATCTAAACCAAACTGAAGTCATTAACCCTTTCAAATGGAGAAACACAAAATAAACTTACTTAAAGCTATGCCTTATTTCTAATACTCACAAATACAAATATAAATTATTTAAAATTAACTCTGTTCCCTGATACTTTTATGCCTGCTGTTAGTCATCTACTGACTAGTCCTCCTAATCCTTCTTCTGTTTATTCTATGGAGAGTGAATGAACAAAGATTGGCTGAATGTAATGAGGAAAAGGCAGAGAGACTGGGTAAGAGGACAGCTTAAGAGGAAGTAGACTAGTAAGAGGCATTATGGAGGAAAGATTGCAAGAGAAAAGAGGAAGGGAGCGGTTCCTTCAAAATTGAAGGCAGTTATTGGCAAATGTAAAGCCTGGCACAGGATAGAGAGACTTGTAAAGACTATGATGAGCCAAGGACCTGCCTTTGGGCAGAGCACACATGATGATAATGGTATAATTGCAACGTGTTGCTGTTGGCTTGGTAGACAAGGGTAAGTGGGAGCAGTGGGGGCTGAAGAATCAATCTTAGTGATTAGAATAGTCTTGCTCACTACACTCATGCATGTGTTTATTTAGTGGGTAATCTTTGCCATGTATTATTCCTGAGCTCTTTTGATTCCCACATTATAGAGCAAAACATTTCATTGCAAAGCTGTTAATGTGGAATGTTATTCAGTGCCTAAGATGCCAAATGTCATTAAGGACTGAAAATTAGAATTGGCAAACATACCTCCATATCAACCTGCCTCCGAAGGGGTTGAAAGTTTCCACACCTGTTTACTGTGGCCTATAACTTCCTGGTTCTCCAGCATCGCATTTCGGGGGTACCCCGGTGATACGCTGGGGAATCCCACCAAGAAGCTCTCACCTAAGGTTTACCCGGAAATTGCCCAGAAGTGTTAACTTTCTCTGGACAATTGCGCTGGGCTGGTAACCATCCAACAGAACTGATTTAAATTGCTAATGTCAATTGGTTCTGCCAGTTTTATCCCGATAGTTACTCTGAAAGAGTTAGAGGGAAAAAAAAAAAAAAAAATCACTTCTAACTCCGGAGTAACCATTTAAACACCCAGACCAAGTCTTGCATGGGGCACCCCCCATGCACACGATTAACCCCCCCCCAACCCGCCTTGGCTCGGTCTGGTCAGAACCCCACTCCAGCTCCGACCAAACCCTTTCGCCTGGACTGCGACACCCAACTCAGATAGGCTCCTTCCCCCAGGACTGACCTGCTTTCCTGGACTGACCCCCCCCCCCCCTCCTCCAGTCTGACCCCCCCTTTGCCCAGTCTGATCTCCCCCTCACAGACTGATCCCTCCTCCTGAAATGATTCCCCTATCCGGTCCAACAACCCGCTCACAGACTGACCCCACCCACTCCACTCTGCACCCCATTTCCTGGACTGACTCCATCCCACCCTCTGGTCCAACCAACCTCTCAGGTCCAACCCCCTCATTTGGTTCAACCCCCCCACTTCTCTGGTCTGACCGCGCCCCCCCCCTCCCCCCCCCAATCCCAGTCCGCCCCACCTCATCACCAATCAAACCCCTCCCTCCAGTCTGAACCCCCATCTCCGGTCCAATGCCCCACTTCTCCGGTCTGACAACCCCCCCCCCCCCCCCCCCCCCCCCCACTCCGATCTGATCCCCTCTCCTCTGGTCCAGCTCGCCCGACTTTCTGGTCTGCCACCCCCCTCTCCTCAGTCCACCACACCCCCTCGCTCCGGTCACCCCTCCCCCCACCTCTCTAGTCTACCACCCACTGCAATCCTTCCTGACTTCCTGCCCTCTCCGACTTGAACCCCCCCCCCGATATGACACCCACCTCTCCGGTCCAACACCTCCCCAGCTCTGATCTGAAACTCGCCCACTCTCCGCTCCAACCCAACAACCCTCTCCACTCCCCTAACTGTCCGGTCCACCCTCTCCTCTGGTCCTGCCTCACCTTCTGCCATCTCCTGTCCGACTCCCCGTCTTATGTTCTGAGCACCTCCCTCCAACCCAACCCCCCCCCCCCCCCCCCCCGACTTGACCCCCCCTCGATCCGATACAACCAACCTCCCCTTCCCCGTCACTGCGGTGTGACTCAACACCCTCATCCATTCCATTCGGTCCACCCTATCCGGTCCTACCCAACACTAGCACCCCTCCAGTTTGACCGGACCCCCTGAATCCCCAAACCCCCTGAGCCCCCAATCCCTCCCCACCTGCCATTAGGCTGCAGGCCCCACATGAGCTCCCCCCCCTGCTGTTTGAACCAGTTACATTTTAAACACTTCCTTTATGACAGATAATGCAGTAAATGGGGGTGTTTCTTACCTCTCTGCACCCCCAGTTACTCCATACCGATGCAGCCGGGAGTGCTTCACTGCTTCTGCCTCACCCAGCCTGAGTGAGGAAGTTTGGGCGAGACAGGGGCTTTGGGATCCCAGCGTGGGTAAGTCTGGCGGAAAGGGCAACGCCTATCAAAGGAAGTTACTTGCCTGTAACTATCTTTCTTAAAAATTAATTTGACAGTCTTATTATGCATAGGTCTGGAGCACCAAGCTGCCTATGTTTTGGTAAGAATTGCTACTAAGTTGGTATTAATTGTCGGAGTGGAAAAAACTACTTGGGTATGAAATGGGAATTCCATTCCAATGCATAAGAGGATGTAGTTCTGTCCTTGGGTCACAGCACATTCATTAGGTCACAGCTGAGTGTGCTTTACTTTGCATCGAGTATTTTCGCTTCTGAACACTCAAATACTTGCTGCTGACATTAAGTGCCAAATGGCAGAAAATTATTTAATTTCCCATTCAGTGGGCACTTAGTTGCTCCTCAAAAAACAAAGTACAACATTATGGTTCAACACCCTTGACTCTTTAAGTACGAGGTCAAAGTGAATCACTGAGATTTATATGTGGAGAAGTGTGAAAACCTGGGTTGAATTTCTGTAGGCTTGGGGAAACCCGCCCTGTACACTTCAGAGGCTAGCAAACCCGACTCATGTACGACTTCACATGCAATTTTTGTCTTTTCATGCAGATCTCAGGTTTGCAGTGCAGTTTATGGGTTGTGCAGGATGTGGAGACTGCGGGTGCAGAGGCAAACCGCTTAGAAAGTCAGCCTCAGTTCTTCAACACAATGGGGGGATTATGTGCTCCTCCCCCCCCCCCCCCCTCCCTCCCCTGCAGCCTGTTTTGCAGAGGCGGCCTACAATCACCTAGTGGTGGGATTCGCTGAGGGGAATGACGGGAAAATCCCATCCTGTATCTCAGCTCTGAACAGCATTCAAAGACCCCCAAAACCTCACCCCTTACCTCACTTAACCCCCCGACACCCCCCCATACCTGCCCATGCCCTCTCAGATCACCCATGCCACCCCATGCCATCTCGATTCTTGTTTCCTTCATCACCACTCACCCCGTGTTCATTATGTACAGTCCTCAGATTCCACGCAATAGCAATGGAAAATATTTTGCATTCCTTGGGAAAAATAAACCTCTCATTTAACAAAAGCCTTCAGTCACTGATACTGAAAAAAATCCACGTGAAAAATCTTAATTGTAACTAAATTGTAATTCTATTAGCTAGTGCCAGCAAACCAGAATCCACATCAAAGGGACAATCTTTTATTACAACTTCTGGAAACTCATTCATCCCAAATGAATGGAAAACCTACTGTGCTAAAACAGACTAGCACTTTAAAACTCAGCCAAGTATTATAATAATAATAATCTTTATTGTCACAAGTAAGCTCACATTAACACTGCAATGAAGTTACTGTGAAAAGCCCCTAGTCGCCACTTTCCGGCGCCTGTTTGGGTACACCGAGGGCGAATTTAGAATGTCCAATTCACCTAACAGCTCATCTTTCGGGAATTGTGGGAGGAAACCGGAGCACCCTGAGGAAACCCACGCAGACATGGGGAGAACGTGCAGACTCCGCACAGACAGTGACCCAAGCCAGGAATCAAACCTGGGAGCCTGGAGCTATGAAGCAACAGTGCTAATCACTGTGCTACAGCTATCTAAATAAGGGCTGGGATTCTCCAATAATGGGGCTAGGTCCCCATGTCCGCCAGAAAACGGGCGCGAATCACTCCGGACTTTTTTCTAAAAGGTCCGGAGTGATTCTCCGACTTTAAGGGGGCTTGCAGGGCCCCGGTGTGCAGCGCGCAGCTCCTGCTGCCGATATGGTGCCCTGCACTTCTGGCCGCGGGTCCAGAATGTGCGCGGCAGCCACCTGAGGCGCCAATCCCACGTGACATGGCAGACCCACACAAGCGGGCCGTGACGGAAGAAGGTAGGCCCTCCCCAGCTGAAATGAAAATCGCTTATTGTCACAAGTAGGCTTCAAATGAAGTTACTGTGAAAAGCCCCTAGTCGCCACATTCCGGCGCTTGTTCGGGAAGGCTAGTACCCCCGATCAGTGGCCCCCGATCGCGGGCCTGGCCGTCGTGGAGGCCCCCCTCCCCCAGAGACTGATTCCCCCCTGCCCCCCACCAGAATGGCCACCGCAGCCGCGATGCCGAGCACCCGCCGGGTGGGACCATACGAGAACCACGCCGGCGGGAACTCGGCCGGTCGACCATGGAGATCACCGCGGGGACCTCTTTCAACGGCCCCCGACAGGCGCCGTGTTGACCGCACGGCCGCGGCGATTCTCCGGTCACCAGAGAATCGCGCGAAGGCAGTGCGGGTCTGACGCCCCATTCTCAGTTGTGGCGCGGGGGCTCGGAGAATCCTGGCCAAGTACTATCCGATGGAAGGAAAAGAACAGACGGTGCTCATTTCAATTTCAAAGCAGATTGCTGATCAACCAGTTAAGGGGGCAGGAAGTTAGATTCCTTTCAAGAGACAATAACAGGTTGTATTTAAATCACCCTGTCCCATTTAGATCACAGTAAAGAAGATGACAGCACAGGCTGACGGGACATTTTGTACAATTTTTCACTGCATTATGATGCTTTTTCCATTGGAAAAGCACTGTAATACATGTACCAACTACAAAGGCTGGTCAATGTAAAGTTTAATTGACCTTTAAAGGAAAGATCCCTATTTTGAGTCACTGCTTGAAAAGCACATCTACAGTACAATATAGCATTTAATTGTGAAATTTGAAGGTGTGAAAACACTTGACACTTATCTTTCAGAATGTTCCAGAATCCTCAGTAGGCTTTCCATTGCTTACATCCACTCTCAAACTTGGCATGCTTTCAATGGGCTTCTAAAACCCTGCACCACCAGACAAAGATGAAGTGCGGGAGGAAATCCAATTCTGATTTCCCATTTTCAACGGGGAATCTGGGTGCTGGTTTGGCACTCTTGGCATTCCTAATCTGCAAAAAGCGCTGAGGAAACTGGCGCAAGGTCCATAATGCAGGGGGAAATCAGATTTCCTCCAAAAAGAAGCCGTGTGATTATTTATGCACTGAAATCATGCACACACACACACCCAGACAAACATTCAGCCCTTGGAGTTCCATTAATGTTTTAGAGCTATGCTAAATTTGCTAAAATGCCAACAATTCTATTCTTATCATAGAACCATAGAGCCAGCCAAATAATACAGTGCAGAATGGGACCATTTGGCCCATCTTGTCCATGCCAACCCAAAGACACCCAGGTGTCCTTTACAATCCCATTGTCCTGCGCACGGCCCATAGCACTGCAGTTTACACAGTTACGGCGCAGATCCAGGTCAAGGTACTTTTCAGAAGAGTTTAGAGTTTCTGCCTCCATCACCAACTCAGGCAGCGAATTCCCGACACCCACAACACTCTGCGTAATAACATTTTTCCTCATGTCCCCTCTAATCCTCTTAGCTTGAATCTATGACCCCTGGCTTTTGATCTCTCTCTGCCAAGGGAAACAGATGCCTCATGTCAACTCTATCTCTACTCTCACAATTTTGTATACCTCAATCATGTCACCTCTCAGCCTTCTCTGTTCCAAGGAAAACAACCCCAACCACTCCAATTTCTCCTCGTAGCCACAATTCTCCAGCCCTGGCACTCTCTCCAGAGAAATGATATCCTTTCTGTAATGTGATGACCAGAACTGTGCACAATACTCCAGTTGTGGCCTCACCAATGTCTTAAACAGTTTCATCATATATTCCTACTTTTAAATTCTATGGAGGTGATCAAACGGCCATGCTGCGCCCGAAACGCAGCTCGCCGTAGCGCAGCATGGCCGATAGTCGCCGGGAGACCCCTGCTCCCAGGATCTACCTGGCTCGCAAAGCCTCGTGAGATCTAACACAATCTCGTGAGACATTGCGATGCAAATCCCAGCCGTTGCGGGCGGGTTCGGATCAGTTCTGAACAAATCTGCACACTAAAACGAGACAACTAGTCTCACTTTAATATGCAATTCCCGAGGTACCCGAGGAGCTGGGGTCTATCCCATTCGCCTCAGAGTCCTTGGGGAGCGCCGTTCAGTACTGGTCCCCACAAATGGGGACCAAATGAATGGCACTTCGGGGGTCACCCAGGGGATCAGAGAGCCCCAGCTGCATGCCCTTTGGACAGGGTATTACCCTGGCACTGTTGGTGCCACCTGGGAACCCTGGAAGTGCCACCTGGGTGCCAGCCTGGCACTGCCAAATTTTCCAAGTGGCATTGCCAGCTGGCTGTGCCGCAATGCTGTTGTCACTGGACTAGCAATCAAGCGACATAGGATAATGATATGAGGACCTGGGATTGGATCCCACCAAGGCAGATGTTGGAATTTATACTCAGTCAGGAAATTTCTACTTCCTATCACTTAAGCACTTGTAATCAAAAAGTTTATTCTACGGATTCAGCTAACATTTTATAAACACACACAGTAAGCATTTAATCAAATACCCCACACAGCTATAGTACTCTATATTCCTATCAGAAAATAAATGTCTAATTACGACCGTGAAACATTGTCAATTGTCATAAAAACCCACCAGGTTCACTGAAGTCCTTCAGGGAAGGAAATCTGCCATCCTTACCTGGTCTGGCCTACAAGTGACTTCAGACCCACAGCAATGTGGTTGCATCTTAACTGCCCCCTCAAGGGCAATTAGGGATGGGCAATAAATGCTGGCACAGCCTGCAACACCCACGTCCCATGAAGAATAAATACAATAAAAAGGGTGCCAAGCTGGCGATCGAGCTGGAGGTGTCTTAAGCAGGTGTTGTGAGAGGGTGGTGCGGGTGGGGGGGGGGGGGGGGGGGGGGGGGGGGGGGGGGGGGGGGGGGGGGGGGGGGGGGGGTGGGGGGGGGCGGGGGGTCAGGGGACCTTCCCATAGTGCGTTGGGGCCTGGGAGGTTGGGGTTTGCGTCAGGGGGTCCAGAGATCGGTTTGCCATTTAAAAATGACATCCTGCTCTCTCGCTACACTGAGGGGTTCTGGCGAGTGGAGCTCTACAGTGCAGACAATGGGGTTATGTGTGGCCTCGGCCACCTGTTCCCCAGTGAGGTGCCCTATCGAACCCGATTGCCGTTTAATAGCGTTGTGTTTCTCAGCGCCGGAAATATGCGGCTAAACACACTCGCTATGGGACTTTGTTTCCATTTAGTTAAATCGTGCTCTATAACTCTGCCAATGAAGGAGAGCATTTCATATGCCTTCTTTATAATCTTATCTATCTGGGTGGCATGGTAGCGCAGTGGTTAGGACTGTTACTTCAGAGCTCCAGGGTCCCAGGTTCGATTCCCAGCTTGGCTCACTGTCCGTGCAGAATCTGCACTTTCTCCCGTGTCTGTCAGGGTTTCCTCCGGGTGCTCTGGTTTCCTCCCACAGTCCAAAGATGTGTAGGTTAGATGGATTGGCCATGCTAAATTGCCCTTAGTGTTCAAAAAGGTTAGGTGGGGTCACTGGGTTACGGGGGTGGTGTGGGCTTAAGTAGGGCGCTCTTTCCAAGGGCCGGTGCAGACTTGATGGGCCGAATGGCCTCCTTCTGCACTGTAAATTCTATGATTCTGTACTGCTACCTTTCGGAACCTGTGCACTTACACACCAAGATCTCTTACTTCTTCGACCCCTTTCAGTATATTTCCTTTTATTGTGCATTCCCTTTTACTGTTTGATCTTCCTAAAAGTATTACTTCACACTTTTCAGAGATCAACTTGTCATGTGAGAGTCCCTTTAAGAAAAGTGTGTTTTATCAAATGGCTGCAGTGATGTCATTGTGTGGTGGAGCTGGAATGTGATTCTGCTTTTTACTTTCGTTTTGAGCTGGAAGCTCTTTTTGGCTTTGTGTTTTAGTTTTGCTTTCAGTTGGAGAGCTGCATTCAAACCAAGCAGATGTGTACTGGTGTCTCTCTGTATGTTAACAAGGTGTTTAGATCACTTGATAATTCAAAAGTGATAACTGTTCTCTGTAAAGAATTCAAACCTACTGTCTTTGTTAAAAGGTGTTTTGGCTTATGGATGTTATTGGGGAAGTTACTAAGGGTTACCTACAGCTCCAGGATCCCAGGTTCGATTTCCGGGTGTCACTGTTTGTGCGGAGTCTGCACGTTCTCCCCATGTCTGCATGGGTTTCCTCCGGGTGCTCCGGTTTCCTCCCACAGTCCAAAGATGTGCGGGTTAGGTGGATTACCCATAGTGTCCAAAAAGTTTTATGTGGGGGTTACTGGGTTACGGGGATAGGGTAGATACGTGGGCTTCAGTAGGGTGCTCTTTGTAAGGGCCGGTGCAGACTCGATGGACCGAATGGCTTCCTTCTGCACTGTAAATTTTATGCTTCTATGAGTACTGTATTTTTTTGGGAGATTATCAGTGTTGGTAGTTGGTAAGATGTTTACTGTGGGTTTATAAAATGGATTCATAGAATAAACATTGTTTTGTTTTAAAAATACTTTAGATCTCTGTTGCATCACACCTGTAAAGTGGGCCCTTATGTTCCCCATAACCAAAATCTATTAAAAGTTGTGGGTTAGGTGAACTCCATGATATGCTTTGGTGTTCTCTAAACCCTAGCCCATAACAAATTCTATCTGCCACTTTCGCGCCCACTTCACTCCAGGTGGTGGCGGCTGTGAGCGCTGGGAGTGTGATCAGGAGGACTGGCCTCCAGTGCAGGAACAAGGTCAACGACCTACACCGGGCAGCACGAGTGAATAGACACCAATGGCCCGCCCCACCCTGAGACCTTTCCGCCCCCATGCAAGTGTCCACCCACCAACTCCCCATGCGACGCCCAACCCTCCCTCCACCCTCCTCTCCCTTCAACTCCCCCAACCCTTTCTTCGCATCCCCCGCCCCCCCACCACTGTGAATCATGCGTGTGGCTAATGATGCCCTCTCTGTGTCTCCTCAGGAAAATCTCTCCCACAATTGCTGGGAGAGGGCCCTGAGTGGCAGTGGTGTACCGGTCATAGGAATCCTCACCAACTTCAAGGACCAGGCCCTGGAGGTGACCGGTGTGGCCAAGGTCAGAGCGGTCACTATGCGGAGGCCGGCGGACGCCACAGAGGTGAGGAACCACCGGGCTCCACCCGGAGGACCTGTCAAACTTGAGTTATTATGCCTTACTGACTGACCCATCATCCCACTGACCACACGTCCATTCTCCCGCAGGTACTTCAGCCGAGAGCGCCAGTCCATCCCGGGTGGCCCCCTCTCCAGCCTCCCAGGGGAATCCCTCGGAGGAGAGCTCCATGGAAGACACGATCGACACACACCTCGGTGGCAAAGTGGTCAAGCTTCTAGGGCACAATCTGGTGATCACTACACAGCTGATGATGCACATCAGGAGGAGGCAGGAACCCCCAGGCGAGTCCGCAATCGGAGGTCTGCTGGATTCCTGGACCCAGCTGGGTCCCAGCCAGATGCTGAGCCCATGGAAGAGGTCATACTGGAGCTGATGGAGACATTAGGGAGCGGTTGGGACATTCAGAGGGAGATGTCAGCGACACTCCAGCAGGTCCAAAGCCACTTGGAGGAGTCCCAGAGGCAACTGGCGCAGGAGATGTCACCGGCAATGTGTGGTACCAAGGCCAACACTCCTAGGGTGGTGAGCGCAGTGGAGAGCCTGGTGCACAGCGTCGGCACCGAGGAGGAGGGGGGGGGCATTGGGTGCCAACATGGACCCGTCCCATGGAGTGGCGACTGTGGCCACCAGCTCCCCCGAGTTCCACCCCTTTGAAGAAGCAGGGGCAGGGCTGGGCTGTGTATGTTGTTATGGGCCAGGGTTTAGAGAACACCAAAGTATATCATGGAGTTCACCTGACCTACAACTGTTTATAGATTTTGGTTATGGGGAGCATAAGGGCCCACTCTACAGATGTTATTAAACAGAGGCCTTAAGCACTTGTAATCAAAAACAAAGTTTATTCTACAAATTCAGCTAACATTTTATAAACACACACAATAAGCATTTTATCAACTACAAACATAAATACCTCAAACAGCTACAGCACTCTATATTTAATTCTTAATAACTTCCCTTTACTGTTTTACTCAAGTAACAACATCCATAAATCAGAAAATCCCTTATAGCACAAAACAGTCGGGTTGAATTCCTTCGAGAACACAGTTATTACTTTGAAGTTATCAAGTGAGCTGGAGACACCTTTTTAACATGCAGAGAGAGAGACTCCAAGATTCTTGTAGTCTGAATACAGCTTCCAACTGTCTAAACTGAAAGTAAAACACAGAGCCACTAACAGCTTCCAGCTCAAAACGAAAGTAAATACCAGAGCCACCGCCCAGCACCACCCACACAATGGCATCACTGCAGCCATTTGAGAAGACAAACATTTCTTAAAGGGACATTCCCAAGACAATGTGCTGCCGAGAAGTGAGCCGGGGCCGGCCCACAGAGGACACCTGCCAGGGGCATCGAAGGCCATGGGGCGAGATAAACAGCTGGCTGCCTCCACCTCTGATGCGAATCCTGTGGACACACCTAGGCACAGTGGTAGAGCTGGGAGGTCCAAGCACATTGAGGATCACTGAGGGCACTGGGGAAGGGGGTCAAGGGCAGTGGGGGAAAGGGGGCTGGCACCATCAGGAGGGTGGGGAATTGTCAAACACAATCAACATCTTTGTGCACAACTAGTATGATGCCTCTGTCACTTTCTTCCACAATGCGGGTCGACCTCAAACCCTTGGCCCATCTCTTCAGGCATCCCCCCCTCCCATTAGCACTCACCCACCCTCCGGCCATGGAGATGCCCTTGGAGCTATGTCCCATCTCCTGGGTGTTCGGATGTTGGCTGCTGTGTGTGTGGTATTGCCTCCTGCAGTGTTCAGGCACAGTGTCCAGGCATCAAGGTGTGTTTGGAATGCTAGGCAGTGACTCCCAAATGCTACCTGGCCCACCTTCCCATGGGAATCCACTTGGGTTGTGTGAAGTGCTCACCTAACCACGATTGCCAATTCCCGATTAGGAATAGCCTTCAGCCATATGGCCAGAGGCCTCGGCAGCCGGTGGGGGTTATGGGTGGTCGGTGGGGCAGACGGGCAGGGACAAGGGTTTCCCTTGGAATGGGTACACACGATCCAGGGGTTGGCATGCTGGTGCCATGCGTGGTTGACCCCTGGTTGCCCCCCCCAGCACTCCCCCCCCCCCCCATGCGGTCCACCCTGTGGAGGATCCCCCACCCCTAGCCGAGGGTCCCTAAACCCCCCACCAAGCACTGGGGTGGCAAGCCCATGCCCCTGGGCTCTTTCCCTGTGAGCAAAGATGGCTACTCACCTCCTCGGCTCCCCACAGAACCCCTTCTGCTATGTTCACGTTTTTCAAAAGGAGTACTAATTGGTGCATGCGTTATCACTTGCTGGGGAGGCCGATGAATCACGGGAGGCCCTTGGATAAGGGGTGACACTCGTTAATTGTATGGAAATAGGGCTAAGTGGTGATAATTCTTGCCACGCTAAGGCGAGATCCTGATTTTGCCTACATGAGCGGGCCGCTTGCATCAAAATGTTTGGCACGTGGCACGGTTCTCGTTTTCGGCCTCTCCCTCTATTCATCAGCCTTGATTCTCTTGACCGAGGGCACAACGAGGCCAGAGAATCGCGCCCAGTAATTCTCTAAAAAATGATGGATAATACTAGTCAACAAAAACTTTTAAAATGGTATTTTTGGTCAAAGAAATGTTGCTTGAGTATAGTTTCCGGAAAAAGCATTATTAGTTAATAGTTTTGAGTTCAATAGCTTGTGAAACTGCGGAACTTTTATGTTGCAGAACTAATGCATATTTGTTCTTGCTCGGTTGAAAATCATGTTTTGCTCATTCTTATTTTTCTAACAGCAAGAACCACAAAATGGAAATGGTAATGACTGAATGCTCAATTCAGCAAACTGTTCATTAGTAACCAGTCAGTTTCCTCAGATGGCTAAGTTGATCAATGCACCACTCAGTATGATACTGAACCAATAAGATCAGAAAGGTCCTCGGTTCATTTTGTGTTAGCTGATGAAGAGAATTTCCCAACCCTGAAGAGAAAATGGGCTTTTCCATAGGGATTCTCTTTTTCTTGTTTTTGGAGACGAACAGTGATGTTTAATTATTGAATATATTCAAGACCGAGATCACTAGATTTTGGGCACAATGGGAATCAAGGGATTATTGGGATGTTTTGCTCTATTTGGATAGAGATAAAAGGGAACTTGATGCAGAAATGTTTTCATGATCTTATTGAATGGGGGGACAGGTTCAAAGCGCCATTGGTGACTGGAATATAGTGGTTATGTTACAGGATTAGCAAATCAGAGGTATGGACTACAGGGCTGGAAACAAATCAAATCCCATTCTGGCAGATGGTGAATTTAAGTTCAATAAAAAAAATGGAATATAAACCTAACATTAGTAATGATGTCTGTGTAACTACTAGATTGTCATCAAAATCAACCTGGTTCAGTTATATCCTATAGGGAAGGAAATCCGCTATTCTTAGCCAGTCTGACATATATGTGACTCTAAATACCAATATGGTTGACTCCAAAATGGCTGAACAAGCCACTCAGTTGTCAAGAAGTTAACTTACCATCACTGCCTTCTCAAAGGGCAGATGGAATTGGCAATAAATGTATTTCCAGAAACACAATTAAAAATTAAAAAGAAAATGCCTTTTTTAATATTTACACTATCTGGGATAGTGAACATAAGTCGATGATTTATACAAGAGTAGGTGATTCTTACTGGCAGTGTCAGACTATGAAGGTCCTGGCTCCTGCTCTCATCAGCACTCTTCTGGCTTTTGTGAAGATAAGTTGAATGAGAAAGGTGGTGAGTTCCCTGCTTTCCATCTTTTCCTCACTATTAAACTCATGCAAGGGTCTCTTCACAAACTATCTTTTACTATGAGCACCAATGATTTGTGGTGCAGCTATCCTGTGTCTCTCATCTTCCACAGTATTAGCTGAATAGGTTCCCAGGATTTACCATGCAACCTCTTCCTGCTGTCTCCTCTCCTATGGATTGTCCTTCTTGGCAACTGCATGCTATCTTTTTTCACCCCTCACCAAAATTTATTTTATATATCAACACCTGCATAGCTGCAGACAAATTAATGTTATTTAAGCACATCAGGGTAAATTTTTATCTATAGTATTCCTGTAGTGCAGAAGGAGGCTATTCAGCCCATTGAGTCTGTACCGACCCTCTGAAAGAGCACCCTTCCTAGGCTCACTCCCCCCGTCCTATCCCTGTAATCCCATAGCCCCATTTAACCTGCACATCTTTGGACACTAAGGGACAATTTAGCATAGCCAATCCACCTAACTTGTACTTCTTTGGACTGGGAGGAAACCGGAGCACCCTGAGGAAATCCATGCAGACATGGGGTGAACGTGCAAACTCCACACAGACAGTCACCCAAGACCTGAATTGAACCCGAGCCCCTGGTGCTGTGAGGCAGCAGTACTGACCACTGGGCCACCGTGCCACCCTTTACCACACGGGTGATGATCTTGAAGGTTGCCTTTCTTCCATATGATCTGTCTGATTTTCAATCTACTGAAATCAAGAGAATTTAATTAAGACAGGCCATAGTGACAGATTGTGTGGCAAAGGGAAATGACATGGAAATGCAAATGAATGAATTCTTCTGGGTTATATTAGCAAGTTAACACAAACAGTTGAAGAATTCAATAGAATGAAAATTCAGATGCGTTCTATAAAAGGTGGGCAATCAGTGTGTTTTACTGTCCAAATGGTAAAGATGAAAATTCTACCCGATTAAGTTTTCATATAGATCAGAAGTCCTATCCTTAATTATTCAATTTTCTAGATAAGGACTACATTAATCACTTTTAGATCAGATCTGACATTGCTTTGGTGATAGAGATTATAATATTTCCATAATTATGTGTATGGTCTCTAATCTTGATTAGCCTGTCCCTTTTAATAAATGAGTAATTCCAATAGATAACATGGAAAAAAGTGGGACATTAGTTATAAATCTGTCAACATGATATACTGCTCCTTCAAAATCCTTCACCTTGCTAATATCCATAAACCCCCAAAAATCCATCCATTTGCACTATCAAGTCGTTCTCATTTGCCACATTGTCTGCCATTATGGCCTCTCTTATTAAAGTCCAACAGGTTTGTTTCGATGTCACTAGCTTTCGGAGCGCTGCTCCTTCCTCAGGTGAATGAAGAGGTCTGTTCCAGAAACACATATATAGACAGATTCAAAGATGCCAAACAATGCTTGGAATGCGACCATTAGCAGGTGATTAAATCTTTACAGATCCAGAGATTGGGTAACCCCAGGTTAAAGAGGTGTGAATTGTACCAAGCCAGGACAGTTGGTAGGATTTTGCAGGCCAGATGGTGGGGGATGAATGTAATGCGACATGAATCCCAGGTCCCGGTTGAGGCCGCACTCATGTGTGCGGAACCTGGCTATAAGTTTCTGCTCGGCGATTCTGCGTTGTCGCGCGTCCTGAAGGCCGCCTTGGAGAACGCTTACCCGGAGATCAGAGGCTGAATGCCCTTGACTGCTGAAGTGTTCCCCGACTGGAAGGGAACATTCCTGCCTGGTGATTGTCGCGTGATGTCCGTTCATTCGTTGTCGCAGCGTCTGCATGGTCTCGCCAATGTACCACGCTTCGGGACATCCTTTCCTGCAGCCTATGAGGTAGACAACGTTGGCCGAGTCGCATGAGCATGGTGAACATCTTGCCAAGGTCATCCCCACACCTCCACTACTTGCCTTCAAACAACCGCGCAACCTCAAACAAACCATTGTTTGCAGCAAACTACCCAGTCTTCAGAACAGTGACCACGACACCACACAACCCTGCCATGGCAATCTCTGCAAGACGTGCCAGATCATCGACATGGATACCACTATTACACGTGAGAACACCACCCACCAGGTACGCGGTACATACTCGTGCGACTCGGCCAACGTTGTCTACCACATACGCTGCAGGAAAGGATGTCCCGAAGAGTGGTACATTGGCGAGACCATGCAGACGCTGCGACAACGAATGAACGGACATCGCGCGACAATCACCAGGCAGGAATGTTCCCTTCCAGTCGGGGAACACTTCAGCAGTCAAGGGCATTCAGCCTCTGATCTCCGGGTAAGCGTTCTCCAAGGCGGCCTTCAGGACGCGCGACAACGCAGAATCGCCGAGCAGAAACTTATAGCTAAGTTCCGCACACATGAGTGCGGCCTCAACCGGGACCTGGGATTCATGTCACATTACATTCATCCCCCACCATCTGGCCTGCAAAATCCTACCAACTGTCCTGGCTTGGTACAATTCACACCTCTTTAACCTGGATCTGTAAAGATTTAATCACCTGCTAATGGTCGCATTCCAAGCATTGTTTGGCATCTTTGAATTTGTCTATATATATGTTTCTGGAACAGACCTCTTCATTCACCTGAGGAAGGAGCAGCGCTCCGAAAGCTAGTGACATCGAAACAAACCTGTTGGATTTTAACCTGGTGTTGTAAGACTTCGTACTGTGCTCACCCCAGTCCAACGCCGGCATCTCCACATCATCTCTTATTAAAGCCAATGCTCTTTTGTGCCATATTTGTGTATAATCTTGCTCTTCTTAGACTATGTCAGTTAGAGCTACATTTGGGCTGCTTTATCTAATTTCATTTGGAGCCCTTAAACGTTTTCAGGAGTTGACGGCTTTCATTTAGGATTGACCAAGTCCCCTGGGTGAAAAGCTGCTATAGCCTATTCTCTTACCCACACTTGTTACTTTGTTTGAGAAATTGAATTCAATCCATGGAATATTGCATAAAGCCAACTGTAAAACTGAAAAATAGAGATGACTAAGAAATACAGTTATGTGACAATGCACCAAATTTACCAGAAAAACGTCACCACACTATCAAGAAAAATGCCAACGGGATGGTCTCTTGACATCTGCCTAACCCAACTGTAGTATATGATATTCCTGAGATCTCACGGTTCCATTTTGAAGGTGAGCACAGCCTCATTTGATGTGCATCCATTAGCTTCGACCAAGTTTTGCTAATGCTAACCTTGAGATAGTGCAAAACAAACACTCTTGAGGAAAATCAAACAGCATAATAAGGAAATTCATCAGAGTGCTTGGCAAAAGCTCATGCAGACACTCACCCACACACTCCCACACTACCCAGCCTGCGACCTTGCAATTTATTTGGCATATGGGAAATATTTAATGTCTTCCTTTCTCAACAGACCTGGCGTATTTTGCTTTCTTTGGCCTCTATTACAATGTAGAGTTGATTTTAATTTCATTAAAAGGTATTTGTAGCACATGATGTATATAATTGTGCATTCCTTTATCTAATCACTGTTTTGCGTTCAAGAAATCAAAATGATGCTGGAATTAAGCTCAACATTTTTTAGTTAAAAATGACAGGTATAAGCATATTATACAATATACGTGATCACAGAACACTAGAGATTTGCAAATGTTTCTCATTTAATACAAAAAAAGTTAACGTTTTAAGAATACTGTTGTACATATACAAGAAGTAAAATGGATTTTTAAATGAAAATTGGTAATCTATTTATATAAACAAAAATGCTTGGAAATGGGGACTGTAAAGGGAAAATATTCATTTGAAATACCAGCAAAAGTCAATTGGGTTTGATGACATCTAATTTGCATTGCAAATTTGCTACAATGCAGATTGTATTGAGTCAAATCCTGTGAAATGTATTATGTGCAGATTCTATGCCAATATGTTGTGCCTTACGAAACCTAGATCTGCAATATACAGCACCATTTCTGCTTGGTCTGGAATGAGCAGTATACAGATGCTCAGTTTATCCTTCCAATATTTCATCAAATAGGAGATAGAAATGCACATCGGAAAGCTGATGAAAACTCCAGAGGGAAAGCAAAAACAATTTATTCTTCAGAATTTTATATTACATGCGCTGGGGTAGTTCACTTAATACTTCCTGCAGGGTAAGCTGCTGCCAAGTAATGCTTATTTCTGTTGTGAATTGCTTCAACTTCTGTGCAAGGAAAGAGCAGGCTGTGGGTTGATCTAATTGATGACCTTCAAATTATGGAGGGGTTTGATCATGTAGATGTTGCAAAACATTTTCTACTTGTGAGGAATTTGCAAACCAGGGTCATACATTTAAATTTGAATGTAACAAATTCAATAAGCAATTGAGGAAAAACTTCTTTATCCAGAGAGTGGTTAGAATATGAAACTTCCTATTGTTATGGGCCAGGGTTTAGAAAACCCCAAAGTGTACCATGGAGTTCACCTGACCCACAACCTTTAATTGATTGTGGTTATGGGGAGCACAAAGGCCCACTCTGCAGGTGTGATGCAACAGAGGTCTAAAGTACTTTATTTCCACTGGCAAAATTAAGAGCTTTGGATTTCTTGTTCACGACCCGTTTCATCACATGTTGTGCAATTTTTAAATGCTGTCTAGCCAATTCACCTGCTCAATTTAATTGTTCCCTAAAATTTGACATCCAATAATGTAAGTTCCGACCTCTTACCTCATGATCAAAAATTAGTTCAAAAGCACTGAATTTGGTTGACTCATTAGGTGCATCCCAAATTGCAAACAGTACAAATGGAATTCCTTTATCCCAATCCTCTGGATAATCGTGACAATAAGCCCTCAACATTGTCTTTCATGTCTGATGCCACCTTTCTAACGCTCCCTGCGTTTCTGGATGGTACGTAGTTCATTTAAATTGTTTTATTCCTAAGCTATCCACAACTTCTTTGATCTGATTATATTTCTGTGGGTAGTCCATATCTAGTAAAGAATTTAAGTAACTCCTCCACAATCTTTTTACCTGTAATATTGCGTACTGGAATGGCCTCTGGAAACCTTGTAGACACATCCATTATAGTCAAGAGATATTGATTCCCACTTTATGTTTTAGGAAGCGGTCCTACGCAATCAATTAAGACCCTTGTGAAAGGTTCCTCAAATGCTGGAATGGGTATTAAGGGCGATGGTTTTATCACTGCTTGAGGTTTCCCTATCACTTGACATGTGTGAAATGATCGACAAAATTTAACTACATCTGCATGCAGTCCAGGCCAATAAAAATGTTTTTGTATTTTAGCTTGCGTTTTCCTTACTCCCAAATGACCTTCCACTGATACCTCATGTGCTATTCGTCCTTCAACACTTCAGTTGTCTGATTTTGCACTGGCTTATCAACCACAGTAGGCATCACTCCCACCTGCGATCCAGCTATATCATTACCCAAGATAAACTGTATTCCTGGACAAGATAGTATCTCTATTACTCTGACTACCACTTCACCACTCTTCACTGGACTTTCCAACCTTACCTTATATAATGGAACACTACTCTTCTCACCCTGAATTCCACATAATACCACCTTTTCTGGAAATATTCTTCCCAAACTACATAACTCCTCATCTCTCACCATTAAAGATTGACTAGCTCCCGTATCTCTGAAAAATGTGACTTCCATACCTGCTCCTTCTGGTACACATGAGTAAACTTTACCCACACAAGTAAATTCTTTAAAGAGATCTGGCACCTTCTTATCAATCACCTCTTGATCGGGTTGTACAATCTTTTGCACTTCCTTCACCTCACTTGGGCTTCCCTTTACCACTTTAACAAACCCCACTGTCTTATCCTGTTTTACCACATCAGCCTTCCCAGTGCTTTTCTTCAACCACCAACACTATGACTTTACATGACCTAGTTTATTACAGTGAAAACATTTGAAACTTTTCATTTCTCTTCCACCCTCCTGGATTTCTTTTTAAATCTAAGATACACACTTCTTATTATCTCCCATCAGATCACCTTTACCTTTACCACTCGAGTATTTCTCATGTCCCCAGTTTCTATCCCTCACAGGCTGAAACTGATGTCGGAAACCAAACTTTGCTTTATGAACTAATTCATAATCATCTGCCCTTTCTGCTGCTAACCTCACAGTTTTAACCCTCTGCTCTTCAACATGAGTTCTCACTACATTAGGGATTGAATTTTTAAACTCCTCCAAAAGTATAGTTTCTCTGAGATCTTTATAGGTTTGGTCTATTTTCAAAACCTTTATCCACCTAGCAAAATTACTGTTTGATCCTTTCAAACCCCATGTATGTTTGACCAGGTTCTTTCCTTAAATTTCTAAACCTTTGTCTGTAGGCTTCAGGCACTAGTTCATATACACCTGAAGTGGATTTTTTCACCTCCTCATATGTCCCAGATACCTCCTCTGATAGTGATGCAAACACCTCACTTGCCCTACCTACCAGCTTTGTTTGAATCAGTAATACCCACCTGTCCGGTGACCATTTCATTTGTTTAGCCACCTTCTCATATGAAATGAAAAAGGCTTTATCTCCTTCTCATCAAACCTTGGCAAGCTTGGACATATTTAAATAGATCCCCACCAAGCCTTTGACTATGATGCTCTTTCTCTTTACCCTCATCACTATCGGCCAACTGTACATTTCCCTTTACATCCGCCAATTTTAACTAACTGTCATGTTTCATGGCCATTTTCTCTTTTTCCCTTTCCTCCCTTTCTCTTTTTTTTGTTTCTTCTCTTTCCTTTTCTTTTTCCCTGATCTGTATCTCCTTTTCTCTCTCTTTTTCTCTCATTTCGTTTTCAAGCTGCTTTAATTCTTTCTCATGTTCCAGTTGTGTAATCTGTAACTGAATTATTGCCAGTTCTAATAAGTCGGAATGTATCTCAGGCAATTTTAAACGCTCAGCTAGTGCCGTAAGTACCTCTTCTTTTCACATGCTGTCAGGTAACTGCAATGTTTTTGCCAAATCCAAAAGCCTTTTCTTAGTCTCTGTTCGTAAGGTACTGCGGTATGACCTTATCCACCCCCAAAAACTTCCGAGCCTCTTGAAAGAGCCATTGTCCACAACACACTCCCTACTTAAACTGAAATACCACACCTATCATGTTTCATGGCCATTTTCCGAAGTTCCAACTCTCTCTCTCTTTCTTTTTTCTATCTTTCTCTTTCTTTTTCCTCTCTATCTCTTTCGTATTCAGGCTGCTTTAATTCGTTCTCATATTCCATTTGTTTAATTTTTAATTGAATTTTTGCCATTTCCACTGAGTCAAACTGTATCTCAGGCAATCTTAAATGCTTAGCCACCGCCATAATTACCTAATCTTTTCGCATTTTGTCAGGTAATGTTAACTGCAATGTTTTTGCCAAATCTAACAGTCTGCTTTTAGTCTCTGTTCGTAAGGTACTCCGTGTGACCGTCTCCACCCCCAAAAACTTCAGGGCCTCTGAAAGAGCCATTGTCCACACCACACTCCCTACTTAAACTGAAATACCACAACTGAAAAGCAACCACAATATGCTCACCCCTCATTGTCTTTAAGTTCACGAAGCCAATCCAACAGATATACTTTTATCCCCCTCGAGCCCCCAATTTGTTACGGGGCAGGGTTTAGAGAACCCCAAAGTGTATCATGGAGTTCCCCTCACCCACAACTTTTAATAGATTGTGGTTATGGGGAGCACAAGGGCCTACTTTACAGGTTCGATGCAACAGAGAGCTAAAGTAGTTTTAAAACAAAACCATGTTTATTTATGAATCCAGTTAACACTTTATAAACCCACAGTAAACATCTTAACAACTATCAACATCAATAATCCCCACAGATACAATATTCTATAAGTAACCCTTCATAATTTTCCTAACAACAGTCATAAGTTCTAAAGACCCTTTTTACAGAAAGACAGCAGGTTTAAATTCTCTAAAGAAACTGGTATACTTTGAAATCCTCTAATGAGCTGAAGACAGTCTGTAGCTTGTAGAGAGAGATCATTATACAGCTGCTTGCTTTGCCTGCAGCTAGCCAGCTCTGAAAACGAAACTAAAACACACAGTAGCTGCCTGCTCAAAAACGAAAGTGAAAGACAGCCAGCCCAGCTCCACCCACACTCTGACATCACTGCTGCTATTTGATAAACATCCATTTCCTAAAGGTACATTCACTACAGCTATTTGATAAACACCCATTTCTTAAAGGTACCCTCACATGACATTATCACATGGAGTAGTTGAAGCAAATATTAAAGATGCATTTAAGGGGAAACTAGGACCAGAATTCCACATGGAACTTTAGCCACCCACTGGCTGAAAAGTGAGGGATGTGCCTCCCTCTGCTGGCCCAGGAAGCCACAACATTGGTTCAAATTCTCCAGTCGTTGGGATTCACTTCCCCTGCTGGTAGCGCACCCCCGTCAGCGGATTTCGGGGTGCCGTGGGGTGGTTTCAATGGGAACTCCCATTAACAAGGGATGAGAAGATTGATTTCTACTGCCAGCAAACGGCGCACTACCGAGAAATATGCAGTTGGGGAACCCATCCCCTTATTTTACTGTTGTAAGGCAGCAGGAAGCAGTGGCCACTGCTGGAACTGCAGTCAGTCTATGACAAAGAACAATGATGGAGGCTAGAAAGCTAGATAATTGGGTTGGCTTTGCAGGGGTCAGTCCGGCAGGTCCAATGATTGGGATTGGGGGGGGAGAGGGGGGGAAGAGGGGGTGGTGTGATGTAGTGGTGGGGGTCAGAGGTAATTGATTCGCAGTGGGAGGACAAGCTGGAGTTGGCCCTTGCTGCTGAGAGGGACTCTCCCTCAGTTGGTCACAGGGTACACAAACAGAAGGCCCTCCCTCCACCCCCACAAGCCCACTGCCAAGAAGTCAAGGTTTAGCTGGTAGTTTTTCCATGTGGCTTTGGCACCCAGTGTTGACTGGAAGAGGTCTTTAATTGGTCGCTAAATGGTCACTTAAAGGTCTCACTGGTCTAAGGGCTGGTCGGCTGCCCAGCACCTATCTTGCTGGTAAAACCCCAGCAAAGACAGGTAGGTAACAGCCAGATGACAGGCAATTCAACCCTATCATGTCACCTTATGTTAGGCCCACTTAGCATCCATGGCGACACAACATTCTGGCCTATGGGAATAAAAAAGGAATAGAAGGATCTGCTGATTCGGTTAGATAAAATAGTGTGGGAGAAGGGTCATCTGTATCATTAATTGCTGGCATAGACCTTTTGAATCAAATGTTCTGTTTCATTGCTGTAAATTCTATATAAAAGAAAAGCCTTGGAAGAGTAGGAACCAATATATAAATTGCTAAAAAAAGAGACATGTTGTCAAAGCTTTTCCTCTTGCAGTCATCAGGACAGAGGCAAGAATACCAAATCCAAAGGGAACAACAGTTTTTACTGCATGAGAAGAAGGTGCTGATTGGTTGGCAAGTGGATGGCTATTCCCTGGTTCATTCCCCATGGCAACACCTTCGTTCTTCTCATGCAGTATAAATTATTGTTCCCTTCGAGAGTTGGAATTCTCACATTTGTCCTGGTGAGTGCAAGAGGAAAGATTTTGACAGCATGTCTCTTTTTCAGCAATATTCAAGTTCTGTACTACCAAGCAACTATTAACATTACAGTGATTGTACAATTTCAAACTGGAGTGCCCAGACCCTAGAAGTTCATGAAAGGAGTCTGGAGAATCTCACCAATTCTCTGCATTTTTGCTTATTTATTGATTCACCTTTTTTGGATGATGTAAACCAACAAGGAAATGTTTTCTCCATCTGTCCTGTAGGGGAGTAATGACGCTGTGTGTGATTCAGCGAACCTGAGTTAGAGCACTCTGAATGGCATGTTTAACCGGGTCCTTCTTGGTCCCAGCAGGGCTATTCAGCAGCACTTTGCCATTTTGTTTAGGCCTTGGGGAGATTCTCTCCGCCAAGGCCGCACTTAGAGGAATTTCAGCTCATTTCAGCTTGCCAGCAGGGTTGACTTCTCGCAGACTGGGGTGTCATTTTAGAAGGCATTTTGGAAGCCACCCCCCACTTTCAGGCCCCCCCCGCCCCCTGTGCTTGATCCCCACCGACCTTGGTTAAACCCCCCGAATTCACCCTCAACCCCCACCGGAGCCTGACCCTTGGCGGTGCCAACCTGGCACCCTGGAACTGCCAGTCTTGCACCAAGGCAGTTGCCCTGCCAACCTTTTAATGCCACCCTGGCAACCTGACAGTGCCATGGTGGCCAGTTTGTCTGGGTGCCAGGCTGGCAGTGCCAAGGTTGCCAGGTGCCGGAGGAAGTGCCAGGGTACTACTCTACCCTGTCCCTGACTACTAGGTCCAAGTTTGTGTGGACCAGTATTAAACAGCACACTGGCAAGGCTTCCCAGGCGTGGCTGTTGAGTCCCACGCCCCGGATGAATCCGGCAAACGTATATTAAAGTGAGTCGTACAGCTCATTTAAATATGTTGATCTGGATCACGCCCAGTGAAGGCAAGGTCCAGATTGCGACCTCTAGCGTGAGTCCGTTGAATCTCGCGAGAAATCCCTCGAGACATATCGAGCATCGCAAATCTCTCAAGAGGCCTCTCATGAGATTCAACAGCCTCGTCCTGACACCAAGGCCATTATATCACGCCCGTTATCTTTCAGATGTTAGGACAGAGACTCCTCAGGTGTGTTTCAAGTTTTCAAAGGAAAGTTGGATATCACTGACATGAGTAGGTTAGGCCTGTACTCATTGGAGTTTAGAAGAATGAGAGGCGACCTGATTGTTACATACAGGACTCTCAGGGGGCTTGAGAGGGTAGATGCTGAGAGGATGTTTCCTCTTGTGGGAGAGTTTAGGACCAGAGGCCTGAATCTCAGAGAAAGGCATCGCCTATTTAAGGCAGAGATGAGGATGAATTTCTTCTCACAGTGTGTAGTTCTATGGAATTCGCTACTGCAGTGGGCCATAGAGACTGGGTCGTTAAGTATGTTCAAGGCTGAGACAGACAGATTTTTAATCAGTAAGATAATCAAGTATTATGGGGATAACGGGGCAGCATGATAGCACAGTGGTTAGCACAGTTGCTTCACAGCTCCAGGGTCCCAGGTGCGATTCCCGGCTTGGGTCACTGTCTGTGTAGAGTCTGCACGTTCTCCCCGAGGCTGCGTGGGTTTCCTCCGGGTGATCCGGTTTCCTCCCACAGTCCAAAGATGTGCAGGTTACAGAATAGAATCGAATAGAACATTACAGCGCAGTACAGGCCCTAAGGACCTCGATGTTGCACCGACCTGTGAAACCAATCTAAAGCCCATCTACACTATTCCATTATCATCCATATGTTTATCCAATGACCATTTAAATGCCTTTAATGTTGGTGAGTCCACTACTGTTGCAGGCAGGGCATTCCACGCCCTTACTACTCTCTGAGTAAAGAACCTACATGACATCTGTCCCATATCTATTTCCCCTCAATTTAGAGCTATGTCCCCTCATGCCAGCCATCACCATCCAAGGAAAAAGGCTCTCACTGTCCACCCTATCTAATCCTCTGATCATTTTGTATGCCTCTATTAAGTCACCTCTTAACCTTCTTCTCTCTAACGAAAACAGCCTCAAGTCCCTCAGTCTTTCCTCATATGATCTTCCCTTCATACCAGGCAGCATCCTGGTAAATCTCCTTTGCACCCTTTCCAATGCTTCCACATCCTTCCTATAACGCAGCGACCGGAACTGCACGCAATACTCCAAATGTGGCCGCACCAGAGTTTTGTACAGCTGCAACATGACCTCATGGTTCCGAAACTCAATGGCGGGATTCTCCACTCCCGCGCCGAATTGCCCACGCCGTCGTGAACGCTGTCGAGGTTCACGACGGCGCGAAACGGCCCCGAGCCCGACCGATTCAGGTCCCGACAATGGGCTAGGATCGGGGCCGTGTCATCTACACGCGCCAGGCCTTGTCGTCGCGTAAAGGAGGCGCCGCATAGATGACGCGCTGGCGCCGCATAACTGGCGTCACCCGCGCATGCGCGGGTTGGCCGGCGGCAACCCCCGCGCATGCGTGGTTGCCGTCCTCTCTGAGTCCGCCCCGCAAGAAGATGGCGGACGGATCTTGCGGGGCCGCGGAAGGAAGGAGGCCCTCCTTCAGAGAGGACGGCCCGACGATCGGTGGGCACCGATCGCGGGCCATGCCACATTTGACGTACCCCCCCGGTGCAGGATCCCTCCCCCCCCCCCCCCCCCCCCCCCCCACAGGCCACCCCCCCAGCGTTCCCACGCTGTTCTCGACAGCAGCGACCAGGTGTGGACGGCGCCGGGGGGAACCTGCCGTTTTGGCCTGGCCGCTTGGCCCATCCGGGCCTGAGAATAGCGGGGGTGCCGAAGAATCGCCATTTTGCGTGTCTCCGTCGATTCTCCGGCGTGCGGCCCGCGGAACTCGACGGGGCCGTTCCCGCCGCTTGGGAGAATCGCGGGAGGGCATCGGATGGGCGTCCCGGGAACTTTTGGCGGCCCAGGCGATTCTCCCAACCAGCGCGGGAGTGGAGAATCTCGTCCAATCCCTTTACCAATAAAAGCTAACACACCGCACGCCTTCTTCACAACCCTATCAACCTGGGTGGCAACTTTCAGGGATCTATATACATGGACACCGAGATCTCTCTGCTCATCCACACTACCAAGAATCTGACCATTAGGCCAGTACTCTGTATTCCTGTTACTCCTTCCAAAATGAATCACCTCACACTTTTCTGCATTAAACTCCATTTGCCAGTTCTCAGCCCAGCTCTTCAGCTTATCTATGTCCCTCTGTAACCTGCAACTCCCCTTACTTTAGTGTAATCCGCAGATTTACTCACCCATCCTTCTCCGCCCTCGTCCAGGTCATTTATAAAAATGACAAACAGCAGTGGCCCGAAAACAGACCCTTGTGGTACACCACTAGTAACTGAACTCTAGGCTGAACATTTCCCATCAACCACCACCCTCTGTCTTCTTACAGCTAGCCAATTTCTTATCCAAACCGCTAAATCACCCTCAATCCCATGCGTCCGTATTTTCTGCAGTACCATGGGGAACCTTATCAAACGCTTTACTGAAATCCATATACACCACATCAACTGCTTTACCCTCGTCCACCTGTTTGGTCACCTTCTCAAAGAACTCAATAAGGTTTGTGAGGCACGACCTACCCTTCACAAAACCGTGTTGACTATCCCTAATCAAATTATTCCTTTCTAGATGATTATAAATCCTATCTCTTATAATCCTTTCCAAGACTTTGCCCACAGCAGAAGTAAGGCTCACTGTGTGAATACGGACTCCACGAACAACTTCCAACTACGTCCTTGACTGGCCCTACTCTTACCCCAGTCATTCTTTTTTTCCTGACATACCTGCCAAGGACTTCTCATGTCCCCTCCTGGCTCTTCTTGGCTCTCTCTTTAGGTCCTTCCTGGCTAACGCGTAACTCTCAAACGCCCTAACTGAACCTTCATGTCTCATCTAACCTTACAGGTTAGGTGGATTGGCCATGATAAATTGCCCTTAGTGTCCAAAAAGGTTCGGTTGTGTTATGGGGAGAGGGTGGGCTTAAGTGGGGTGCTATTTCCAGTGACTCGATTGGCCTAGTGGCCTCTTTCTGCACTGTAAATTCTATAAGGTGGGAAAGTGGAGTTGAGGATTATCATATCAGATCAATCAAGATCTCATTTAATGGTGGAGAAGACTCAATGGGCTGAATGGCCCACCTCTGTTCCTCCATCTTATGGTCTTCTAATCACTTGTGGAACACACCAATGGCTGATCCCATTGGCTGTACTTTTAACCTGCTTGGAAAGACATCTGGTAGAAATCAGCAGGATCCTTCTTAAATACACATCGTCACCAGGGCAACGGAGTATGAAAGAGGAGTCAGGCACCAGGAGAGCATTAAGAAAATGCACCTTTAATTTTAAACTTTCCTGGTCAGACCAGAAGGATTAAGAGTAGGCCCAGCAAGGTAAGGTTAGGGCACCCCTAACCCAGGCCTCCCTATCTACAATTGACTTATGTACGTATGAGGGATATTCAATTTGTGACAGAAAGTTCCTGCCACCTGACATTGCGCCTACCAGCTCGCTGCATTTTCCCATCTATTTTGTATTCTGTTCTGTCCTCATCAGTCCGATTTTAAAAATTAATTGTTCTTGGGATGTGGGCCTCGCTGGCCAGACCAGCATTTGTTGTCCATCTTTAATTGCCCTTGAACTGAGTGGCTTGCTAGGCCATTTCAATGGGGGCAATGTTACATTAGGGAACCAGATGGTTTTTATGTCAATTGGCATTGGTTTGATCGTCATCATTAGGGTTTTAATCCCAGATTTTTTTATTGAATTCAAATTTCACCATCTGCCATGGTGGGATTGGAACCTGGGATCACAGGACATTACCCAGGTCTCTGAAATGAAATGAAATGAAAATCGCTTATTGTCACAAGTAGGCTTCAAATGAAGTTACTGTGAAAAACCCCTAGTCGCCACATTCCGGCGCCTGTTCGGGGAGGCTGGTACGGGCATTGAACCGTGCTGCTGGCCTGCCTCGGTCTGCTTTCAAAGCCAGTGATTTAGACCTGTGCTAAACCACTAGTCCAGCGACAATACCACTGTGCCACAACCTCCCCAATTTAAATTCAGGGTTGTTAACAGCAAATACAAAGAACGTTTCATTAAACTTTGTGAATCTTTAGTGAATGTCAGCAAGCTCTTAAATGGTGGAGAACATAGATTAACACTGAATTTACAGTGCAGAAGGAGGCCATTCGGCCCACCGAGTCTGCACCAGCTCTTGGAATGAGCACCCTACCCAAGGTCAACACCTCCACCCTATCCCCATAACCCAGTAACCCCACCCAACACTAAGGGCAATTTTGGACACTAAGGGCAATGTATCATGGCCAGTCCACCTAACCTGCACATCTTTGGACTGTGGGAGGAAACCGGAGCACCCGGAGGAAACCCACGCACACACGGGGAGGATGTGCAGACTCCACACAGACAGTGACCCAAGCCGGAATCGAACCTGGGACCCAGGAGCTGTGAAGCAATTGTGCTATCCACAATGCTACCGTGCTGCCCTTTTCCACCATAACATTCTGGCTAACCTCTATATGTACACCCTTCCCATGGGGCGGGATTTTCTGGCCATTCATGCTGGTGGAATCTTACGGTCCTGTCAACAGCTCATCCCCGCCAAGGGTTTTGTGACGGCAATGGATGCGTTGACAACAGCAGCACCAGAAGATCCTGCCACTGGCCACTGGTGAGCCACCCTGCGCCACTGCAGAACATGTCGCGGAGCGGGAGGAAATGCCTGCCCAGCATGTTTATGTGTGAGTGTCTGGTCTGCTCTCTACTCCCCCCCGCCCACCTATCCCATAACTAACTTGGCAACAAGGCTATCTGATGCAACCCTGTGCTGCCCTCACTGTGATTAATCAATTCAGTATGTACCAGGAGTAAGGGAGGCAGCGGCATTATGGTAGTGCCACTTTGAAATAAAGGCCAACATTCCATTTGCCTTCCCTATTACCTGCACGCTCACTTTTTGTGTTCTCTGCACGAGGACCGCCAAATCCATCTATGCTGCAGTTTCCAGCAGTCTTTCTCCATTTAAATAATATTCAGCTGTTATATTCTTCCTACCAACGTGCATAATTTCAAATTTTCCTACATTATACTCCATCTGCCAAGTTCTTGCCCACTCGCTTAACCTCCCATACCCCTATATGGCTCTTTATGTCACCCTCACTACTTGCCTTCCCATCTATAAGAAGTCTTGCAACACTATGGGCCAGGGTTTAGAGAGCCCCAAAGTGTATCAAGGAGTTCACCTGACCCACGACCTTTACTAGATTGTGGTATGGGGAGCACACGGCCCACTCTACAGGTGTGGGACAGCAGAAATGGAAACATATTTTTTAAAGCAAAACAATGTTTATTCTATGAACTCAAGTTAACCTTTTTAAAACATACAGTGAACATCTTAGCAACCATCAATTCAAATACAACCCCCAAAGAATACAACACCAAGCTAAGAAGAGCCAGGAGGGGACATGAGAAGTCTTTGGCAGGTAGGATCAAGGATAACCCTAAAGCTTTCTATAGATATGTCAGGAATAAAAGAATGACTAGGGTAAGAGTAGGGCCAGTCAAGGACAGTAGTGGGAAGTTGTGCTTGGAGTCCGAGGAGAGGTGCTAAGTGAATATTTTTCGTCAGTATTCACACAGGAAAAAGACAATGTTGTCGAGGAGAATACTGAGATTCAGGCCACTAGACTAGAAGGGCTTGAGGTTCATAAGGAGGAGGTGTTAACAATTCTGGAAAGGGTGAAAATAGATAAGTCCCCTGGGCTGGATGGGATTTAGCCTAGGATTCTCTGGGAAGCTAGGGAGGAGATTGCTGAGCCTTTGGCTTTGATCTTTAAGTCATCTTTGTCAACAGGAATAGTGCCAGAAGACTGGAGGATAGCAAATGTTGTCTCCTTGTTCAAGAAGGGGAGTAGAGACAACCCCGGTAACTATAGACCAGTGAGCCTTACTTCTGTTGTGAGCAAAATCTTGGAAAGGTTTATAAGAGATAGGATGCATAATCATCTGGAAAGGAATAATTTGATTAGGGATAGTCAACACGGTTTCGTGAAGGGTAGGGCATGCCTCACAAAACTTTATTGCGTTCTTTGAGAAGTTGACCAAACAGGTGGATGAGGGTAAAGCAGTTGATGTGGTGTATATGGATTTCAGTAAAGCGTTTGATAAGGTTCCCCACGGTAGGCTACTGCAGAAAATACGGAAGCATGGGATTCAGGGAGATTTAGCAGTTTGGATCAGAAATTGGCTAGCTGGAAGAAGACAAAGGGTGGTGGTTGATGGGAAGTGTTCAGACTGAAGTCCAGTTACTAGTGGTGTATCACAAGGATCTGTTTTGGGGCCATTGCTGTTTGACATTTTTATAAATGACCTGGAGGAGGGCGTAGAAGGATGGGTGAGTAAATTTGCAGATGACACTAAAGTCGGTGGAGTTGTGGACAGTGCGGAAGGATGTTACAAGTTACAGAGGGACATAGATAAGCTGCAGCGCTGGACTGAGAGGTGGCAAATGGAGTTTAATGCAGAAAAGTGTGATGTGATTCTTTTTTGGAGAAATAACAGGAAGACAGAGTACTGGGCTAATGGTAAGATTCTTGGCAGTGTGGATGAGCAGAGAGATCTCGGTGTCCGTGTACATAGATCCTTGAAAGTTGCCACTCAGGTTGAGAGGGTTGTTAAGAAGGCGTACGGTGTGTTACCTTTTATTGGTAGAGGGATTGAATTTCTGAGCCATGAGGTCATGTTGCAGCTGTACAAAACTCTGGTGCGGCCGCATTTGGAGTATTGCATGCAATTCTGGTTGCCGCATCATAGGAAGGATGTGGAAGCATTGGAAAGGGTGCAGAGGAGATTTACCAGAATGTTGCCTGGTATGGAGGGAAGATCTTATGAGGAAAGGCTGAGGGACTTGAGGCTGTTTTCATTAGAGAGAAGAAGGTTAAGATGTGACTTAATTGAGGCATACAAGATGATCAGAGGATTGGATAGGGTGGACAGTGAGAGCCTTTTTCCTTGGATGGTGATGTCTAGCACGAGGGGACATAGCTTTAAATTGAGGGGAGATAGATATAGGACAGATGTCAGAGGTAGGTTCTTTACTCAGAGAGTAGTAAGGGTGTGGAATGCCCTGCCTGCAACAGTAGTGGACCCGCCAACACTAAGGGTATTCAAATGGTCATTGGATAGACATATGGATGATAAGGGAATAGTGTAGATGGGCTTTAGAGTGGTTTCACAGGTCGGCGCAACATCGAGGGCCGAAGGGCCTGTACTGCGCTGTAGTGTTCTATGTAGTGTTCTATGTTCTAAATGATCCTTACTTTCCTTTCAACCTCCATAAGACATTAAAAAAACAACTTTTAACAGAAGCACATCAGGTTTAAATTCACTACTGAGAACAGTTATTACTCTGAATTCATCAAATGATCAAGAGATAGTCTTTACATGGCAGAGAGAACAACAGTACATCTTCTTTGGCTGGCTGCAACTCCCAACACTGAAACGAAACCAAAAAAAACAGACACATCCAAGCTTTTCTCAAAGTGAAACTAAAAGCTGACAGACAGCCCAGCTCCACCCACACGCTGACACCACTGCATTAACATGAGCAGACAAACATTTCTTAAAGTGACATTCTCATGACACCAGGTTAAAGTCCAACAGGTTTGTTTCAAATCACTAGCTTTCGGAGTCTCTCTGGCTCTGTAAAGACTTAATTACCTGCAAATGCTTGCATTCAAAGTAGTGTCTTACATCTTAGACTTTGTCTATATAAATGTTTCTGGAACCTACGTCTTCATTCACCTGAGGAAGGAGCTGTGCTCCGCAAGCTAGTGATTTGAAACAAACCTGTTGGACTTTAACCTGGGGTTGTAACACTACTTACTGTGCTCACCCCAGTCCAACGCCAGCATCTCCATATCATGGCTTCCCATCTATAACCTTGGCAATAGTACATTAATTTTCTTCATCCAAAGCATTAATATACATTGGGCGGGATTCTCCCGAAAGGGAACAAAGTCCTCCAGTGAGCGCATTTAGCCGCGTGTTTCCTGGCACTAGCAATGGATATTCAACGCGACTCATGTTGACTAAGGGGCCTGAATAAGCCAAGGCTGCACGTAGCTAGATATTTTACAACGGGGAGCTCTGCTCGCCGTAAGTCCCTATTGTAGTTAGAAATTGGGACACCATTTTTAAATAGTGTCCCAATCTCCGAGGTCCCCAAAAGAATCCCCAACCTCCCACGCCAACCCGAACGCAATATGGAAGGCCCTTCCTCCCCCTGAAACAGCCTTGCTGGGCAACCCAGGAACAATCGCTCACACGCAAAAAAAGCCAGCTTGGCACCGCCAGGCTGGTACCCAGTGACACTGCCCGGGCACCACTCTGCCCAAAGGGCATGCAGCTGGGGGCCTCTGATCCCCTTGGAGACCCCCACAAGTGCCATTTTGTCTGATCCCAAGGCTCGCCCGAGGTCTCTGAGGCAAAGGGATTGAATCCTAAATCCTCAGGTACCTCAGGAATCTGCACATGAGAGTGAGGCTAGCTGCCTCGCTACAATATGCAGATTTGCTTAAAGGTGATCCTGCCCATTGTGGTTGGGATTCACATCGCAAAGTCTTGCGAGATCACGTTGAATCTCACAAGGCGGGTAGATCCCGGGAGTGCTCTTCCGGCGCAGCATGGCCATAGGATCACGCCATTGTAAATAATTGTCGCTCCAGCACTGATCCCTGTGGCATTCCACTAGTTACAGGTTGTCCCTAAAAACGCTTCTCTTATCCCAACTCACTGTCTTCTATTCGTTAGCCAATACTCTTATCATGCCAATATATTACTCCTAACACCATGGGCTCTTATTTTAATAAACAGCCTTTTGTGTGGTACCTTATCGAATATTTTGTACATCTACTAGTTTCCCTTTATTTATCCTGCTTGTTACCACCACAAAGAATTCTAATAAATTAGTCAGACATTATTCCCCCTTCATGAAGCCATGCTGACTCTGCTTGTTTATATTGTGTATTTCTAAATGTTCTGCAATTGCGTGCTCTGTAATGTACTCTAACATTTTCCCAATTATAAGATGTTAAGCTAACTCGCCTGTAGTTTCCTGTTTATGTCCCCCTCTCTTTTTGAATAAGGGTGTCACATTGGCAGTTTTCCAATCCTCTGGAATTTTTTCCAGAATTTAGGGATTCTTGGAAGAATAGTATCAGTGCATCCACTATATCTGTAGCTACTTCCTTTAATAGCCATTGATTCAACCCATCAGGTCTTGGGAACCTATTGGCCTTTAGTCCCATTAGTTTCACGAGTGCATTTTCTCTCGTGATAGTTATTATATTTATTCCTCCTCCTCATCCTTGACCATTGATTATTTGATATTTTTGGAATGCCATTTGTGTCTTCTACTGTGAAGACTGACACAAAATATTTATTTAACTCCTCTGCCATTTCCTGGTTCTCCATTATTATTTCCCCAGTCCCATTATCTGAGGGGCCTATGTTCACTTTGGCCTCTCCCTTCCTTTTTATATATTTAAAGAAACTTGCTGTCCATTTTTATATTACTTGCTAGTTTACCCTCATAGTTAATCATCTCCCCCTTTATTTTTTGTGGTCATATTTTGTTGATTTTTAAACCTTTCCCAATCCTCTGGCTTACTACTAATCTTTGCCACATTATATGGTTTTTTTTCTTTCAGTTTAATCTTTGTTCTTTGTTCTTTGTTTTTTACCCTTAACTTCCTTGGTTAACCATGGTTGATTTATCCCCTTCCTAGAATCCTTCTTCCTTATTGGGTTATATATTTGTTGTGAGTTATAACTGCCAACTTTGAACAGTTTTGATTGGATAAACTGGGTTAAAATTGATTTAAATATTTTCAAACTGACATTGGTACATATGTATGACATTATGTATGATATGTATGATATAAGCTATGATTTTACCAAAATTCAATTTTGAACCTAAAATGTTTTGGTTCAGTCCTAAATTTGGCCACAGAGAGGAATTTGAATCTTGACGCAGTTAGGATTCTTAGGATGCAAATTTTTTTCTTTAGCAAAATGGTACAGCAGTTATGATTTGCAGATTTGCCTATATACTTCCAATGCAGCTTCAAAATAATTTAAACACTTTGCCCTTTGAACCAATGCCAATGATTGCTGCCAAGAACTTTGATTGGGTGTTGAGAAGCTCCTGCCTAATTATTGGTGGCAGATTGTAGTGAAAAACATAATGGATTAAGAAGGACAAATAGACGCAATTGAGAACATGTTGATTGTTCCTAATACAATGCCATTTTACGTCATGAAAAATTGATCTTTGGGCCCAAAGGTAAGGAAATCTGTCAAACAAGGGGAGCGATTCTAAAGGTATGATCGCCTTGAGTGAAAATCCCATTTTGGCTGCAAACTCTCACCAGAAAAGGCGTGGACCTGATTTCCATTAATTTAAATTTATTTTAATATAATCATAAGACTTAATGCCGTTGCTTCCGGGCATGTTAGATACAACCCCCCCCAGCCCCCCTCACCCGGTTGGCGGTACTGGTTTCAAAGATCGACAATCAGTCGTGATGACCATGTCAGGATTGCGGAGGGGCTTGGAGGCCCCGGGGTTGAGGGCTGAGGCTGGGACGTGCCGCACCCCTGCCACTCTGGCAGTGCCAGAAGTCTGTGCCGGGGGCAGTGAGAAGGGCCTCTGAGAGGGGACAAATCTTTCCCCATTGGGGGAGGGGTCTTTCCCTTATGTGTAGTGAGGGTGGGAGAGGGGTGCACACTGGAGAATACGTGGGTGGGGTGGAGGGGGAAATAGGTTGCAGAGTGCCCTCTCAGTACTTCTTTGGGGGGGGTCGCCCCAAAGCTTGTGGGGGGGAATCGTCCATGGCCTTGGAGGGGTTGGGAGGGACTTAAATTTTCTGGTGATCGGGGCACTCTCTAAAGATGGCACCCCACTATCTGTGTAGCCGAACTTGCCGGCTCTATGAGCCTTCATCCCACCAGAGCGATGGCACAAACCCGCGTCACTCCCAATTTCTTGCTGACTAAATGTCAGAAGATCTGGTCAGAAAACCTGGCTGTATTTCTGGGGAGAAACATGCCAGCTTTCAGTCAGAATCTGACACTTTGAAGTTTTTGGAAAATTCCTCCCATTGTCTGTTGAAAAGTGATGATTGGGACAATCAAAATAGTTCCACAGAAGATTGTTGCATTTTTGAATAGAACGTTGGCCTCTCTATATCTCTATCCCCAGTTAAGATGCTTTTTAAAATCTGTTGTTTTGAGTAAGTTATTGTGCACCTGTTTTAATATTTCCTTATGTGATTCTGCCAAACTTTGTCTGAAACTGTTCCTGCGAAGCACCTTCGGATGTTTACCACACAAAATTCACGATTCAAGTAATTTTGTACCTGACCATTGGAATTTAATTGATTGATATATACAATGAATCTTATTGACTTTTTTTTTCAATTGAATCCTTTAAAATGCTTCTTAATTCAATTGCAGGATCAGAAATCAACATTTTTCCAGTTCGGTGCTTCCATTCACCAACAAGTTGGCGTGATGCTAAATATCATGGAAGAATATGACTGGCACGTGTTTTCAATTGTAACCAGCACCTTCCCTGGATACCATGAGTTTATTAGTGTATTAAAAGCTACAGTGGAAAACAGTTTTGTGGGCTGGGAGCTACTCAATACCATCACGTTAGATGCTGTTGACGGGGATTCAAAGGCTCAAATCCAACTGAAGAAAATACAGTCGTCGGTCATTCTGTTATACTGTTCGAAAGACGAAGCCATTTTTATACTGGAGGAAGCCCGTTCCTTGGGTCTTACAGGCTATGGTTTCATCTGGATTGTGCCCAGTTTGGTAACAGGTAACACGGACATCATACCGGAGGAGTTTCCAGCTGGGCTGATTTCTGTGTCATATGATGAGTGGGACTACACTCTTACAGAAAGGGTAACAGATGGTGTTGGGATCATAACAACGGCTGCTTCTGCCATGATGGAACAGTATGGATACATCCCTGAAGCAAAGACAAGTTGCTACGGCCAATTGGAAAGGAAAGTTCTTCCATTTCTTTCACTGCACAAGTAAGTTCCTGATTATTATCATTAACAGTTCTGCTGATAACCTACAAGATCACACAGTATTTAACAAGTCTATATTTAATTCTCTATTAATGAAAAGTGCTAGAATATAAAGAAAACAAAGCAAGGGACAGCAAAATGAACTATTATTTAAATGGTAAACAATTGCAGCTTGCTGATGTGCAGAGGGTCCTGAGTATCCTTGTGCATGGATCGCAAAAAGTTGGTTTCCAGATGCAGCAGGTAATTAAGAAAGCAAATGGAATTTTGTTGTTCATTGGTAGAGGGATGGAGTTTAAAAGCAGGGAGGTTATGTTGTAGCTGTATAGGCTGCTGGTGAGGCCACACCTGGAGTACTGTGTACAGTTTTGGTCTCCTCACTTGGAATCACTCACCTGATGAAGGAGCTAGGCTCCGAAAGCTCGTGATTCCAAATAAACCTATTGGACTTTAACCTGGTGTTGTGAGACTTCTTACTGTGCCCACCCCAGTCCAACGCTGGCATCTCCACATCATTGAGAAAGGATATAGAGGCACTGGAGGGGGTGCAGAGGAGATTCACTAGGTTGATTCAGGAGTTGAGGGATTGGCTTATGAGGAGAGACTGAGTGGACTGGGACTATACTCATTGGAATTTAGAAAAATGAGGGGGGATCTGATAGAAACATAAAATTATGAAGGGAATATAGCGACAGTGGGCTCCTATGCTCTAGCTGCCTCCAGTCCCTCTCTCACCTACCAGTGCCCTGCTTTGGACACCCAGGCCCCATTACGCACCACCTCTACTCCCTTGTCCCAACGCCCTGGCACCTCTGCTCCCTAGACCCCATGCTCCAGAATCTCTGCTCCTGGGCATTGTTCCCTGGCCTACACTCCTTGGCACTCCTGCTGCCGGCTCCCCGGCCCAACTGCTTAACTCTGTGGCCCTCAGCTCCAAGGGCCTTGCTTCCCTAGGGCCCAAACTCACTGCCACATAGAAAACATGGGAAAGAAACATCCTGTGATTGAAGGAGCAGCTCCATGCAGATTCTTCCATTCAAACTTATCTGTTTGACCAACGTCTTAAAAAGTGGCTTCTGGGGCACCGTAGAGAGGCTTCGAGGGCCGCATTTGGCCCTTGGGCTACATGTTGGACAAGCCTGATGTAGAAGAGTGCAAGGTTATTTTCAAAGCTAAATCCATCAACTGCTGTTTTGACACAAAGGCAACAGGCAATAGAATTTTAGGTTTTAACATTAATATCACAGTGTAATGCCCAGTCTTCTGTTTTATGCAACATACAGATATTGGCCCCAAATTGCATGGGACTGCAGACTGTGGAAAAACCTGATTACTAGCTGGGACGGGGAGACCAGTATTTGTGCTGAACCTGGTTAAACATGGGATTCCATCTCATTTGTCAAGGAAAAAGGAGGGAATTCCAAGTTTTGACCCCTATGGGTTCTGGTGGGGATGGGAAGGGGTGGGGATGCTGGGAGTGAATCCTTTGTCAGCTGTTTCCAATCAAGAGAGTTTACTGGTAGAAGCTCTTTGGCTTCTTGCATATTCCATTCTTTGAAGACCTCAGCAGAATTTACTCCAGGAGACAGCTGGGACCAACTTTTCATGACTGAGGTGGGTAGCTCACGACAGGAAATTTCCCAAGTTGGCAGGTCATTCTTGTTTTAATGGCCCCTGTGACTCCCAATTTTCGATCCAGGAAGGCAGAGGCAGGATGGAATCAGGCATGCCAATCCTGGAAGCAGATTATAGATGGCTATAGGAGGTGGCCAAGTGCTGAAGCGGGCTGGTTCTTTGTACCTTTTTCCCAGTTGCATTAAAAGAGGCCATCTGGGAACTGTTCAGTAGAAACAGATGGCCAGCCAGCTGAGTTCTCCACCTGTTTCATTGTGAATTAATTTGCTACATAAATGTACTAGCTCAACAGAGCTTCAGTTTTAACAACTGAGTGGGTTTTACTTTGCTTTGTTGACATTTTTTTTGTGATTGTAGAAAGTTTTTTTTCTGTGATCAGTTCTGTTAAAGTTTAAGGGCGGGATTTTCCAGACCCCCCTGCAGTGTGTTTTCCTGGGGTGGGGGAAGCCTGCTGCCATGTGGCATTAGTTGGCAGTGGGATCTTCTGATGCCATCGATGTCTACGGGGTTTTTTGTGCCCCACGCCCTCTGCGACTGGGGTACATGCGGGAGGGGGTTACCATCAGCAGGTCTGGATGGGAAGGGCTGGAAAAGTTCAGCTTAAATGCTTATTTGGGCAAGATTAAGAGGTCTGAAGTGGTTAAAGTTTCTGTTACTGATGTCTGATTGATACTTTTATTGGGTGAGAGGAACAACAGTTTATTTTTAAAGAACGTTTCTGAATTTTTTTTTCTCAGCATTTCGACCCTTTCCATTGTCATTATATGACTCATTGGTTCCACAAATAGTGTATATTGGGCAAATGGGCATGGAGGGGGCACAAAGGCAAAGGGGTGGCATGAAGGGCACAGAGGGGGACATGGAGGTGGCGTGGGGGGCATGGTGGAGCCATGGTAGCACATAAAGGGGGCATGGGTTCAAACTTTTGAACTTACCTTTCAAAACGTTCCCAAATCTAGACTATGGGCGCAATTCAGCAACGGTGGAATCGCATGCGAGCCCCAAATCAGGCTCCGCACCAGGCCGATCATGGGTTACCTGACTCGCTTCGCCCGACCCGATCTGGATTTTGCTCAGCGACCCTTACGGCTCATTTAAATACTTAGAGACTGGATTCACCCACACCCGGGACTCAAGATTCGCGCCTGGGAGATATATTAAAAAAAATAATTTACAATGCAGAAGGAGGCTATTCGGCCCATCGAGTCTGCACCGGCTCTTGGAAAGAGCACCCTACTTAAACACACACCTCCACTCTATCCCCATAACCCAGTAATCCCAGCTAGCCTTTTTTGGACATTAAGGATAATTTATCATGGTCAATCCACCTAACCTACACATCTTTGGACTGTGGAAGGAAACTGGAGCACCCGGAGGAAACCCACGCAGACACGGGGAGAACGTGCAGGCTCCGCACAGAGAGTGACCCAGCGGGGAATCGAACCTGGGACCCTGGAGCTGTGAAGCAATTGTGCTAACCACTGTGCTACCATGCTGCCCATATGGTCAGGGCTCCATTTATTACTGGTCCACTCAAACGTGGACCTGTCGTAATAGCACCTGGGAGGGTAACTCCCATGTCATGAGAGATCCCCGGGTCTTCGGGGACAGGGCAGGGTGGCACTCCCCCCTGGCACCTGGACACCTTGGCACTGCCAACCTTGCACCTTGGCACTGCCACCCAGACACCCGGTCAGTGTCACCCTGGTACTGTATGGTTGGCACTTCCAGGGTGCCAAGGGGCACTGCCAGGTCTTGGGCCCAGGGGGCCTTGCCAAGTAGAGGGGGGTTGAGGTACGATTCCCAGGGGCCTCCCCAAGTTTGGGGGCAGGTTAAAAGAACAGTGGGGGAGTGCTGAAAGGGGGGGGGAAGACTGGGACTGCCAGACAAAATGTCACCCGATCTGCGAGAAGCCTTTCCTGCTGGCGAGGGAAAGCTCCACAAAGCCAAAAAAAACCGGCAAAGTGCCGTTGGATAGCGGGATGTTTCTCAGAGCTGCAGCCGTTCAGCAGACTTTCATAGAATCATAGGGGGCGATTCTCCGCTGGGTCACTCTCTGTGCGGTTTCACGACGGCGCGAACAGGGCCCGGGCACGGCCTATTCTGGCCCCCGATCGGTGGGCCCCGATCGCGGGCCAGACCCCATCGGAGGCCACCCTGGTGAAGGAGCCCCCCTCCCCCTCCCCACAGGCTGCCTCCCCAGCGTTCCCGCCGGCAGTGACGAGGGGTGGACGGCGCTGGCGGGAACCTGCCGTGTCGTAGCGGCCGCTCGGCCCATCCGGGCAGGAGAATCGCCGCTCGCAGGTTCTCTGAGCGGCCTGGTGCAAATCGCGCGGCGCTGGTTTCCGGTGGGGTGGGAAAATCGCGTGCGGGGGTCGGGGCGGCGTGGCGCGATTCGCGCGGCACCCCAGGGATTCTCCCAGCCGACGAAAGGGGGGGGGGAGAATTGCGCCCATAGAATTTACAGTGCAGAAGGAGGCCATTCGGCTAATCGAGTCTGCACCGGCTGTTGGAAAGAGCACCCTGCTTAAGCCCATGCCTCCACGCCATCCCCGCAACCCAGTAATGCCTCAACCTTTTGGACACTAAGGACAATTTAACATGGCCAATCCACCTAACATGCACAACTTTGGACTGTGGGAGGAAACCGTAACACCCAGAAGAAACCCGGAGAAACTGCAAACTGCACACGGAGTGTCACCCGAGGCCGGAATTGGACCCGGGTCCCTGGAGCTGTGAGGCAGCAGTGCTAACCAGTGTGCCATCATGCCGCCCTTTAAATTCAGTCTGCTGAATCGTGCCCTATGGTTCATGATTCCTCTGAGGGATCATTGAGAAGCTGGCCCGACTCCACTAAAATGCAGGGGGCTATGAAATGGCAACCCCACAATGAAGCCATCCAGATCGGGAGTGCAAACTGTGGATTCACCTCTTGGCTATCCCTAGTCGGCAAACATAGCTGGTGCCAGGGATCGGGGCAGGAGTCCAACTCCACAAAAATCTTGGCTTTGATATAAGTACCTTTGAGCCTTTCTAAAAGGTTCCTCACTTTATCTGAACTATATAAACCAATTTTGGAATGTATCAATTGCCTCCTGTAAAGGCAGAATAGCTCCTTATGGAACACATGTTGACAGCTTGTATTATTCTATATTCCTTCGAGTGGTTTGTTGAAGCTGTCAATATCAAGAAATAGCTGTTAAATAAGTTAAAAATCTTGGGCGAAATTCTCCGTTATCGGCGGAAAGTCCACCGATCGGCGCAAAAAACGGCGCAAATCCAACTTGCGTCACGTCGGAAAAATGGGTCGATAGTCTCTAGCCCGAAATGGGCTAGCAGCGACGTAACGGGATCCGCGCTTGCGCAGTGGTTCACGCCGTGCAGCGTCATACGCGCCGCACGGCGTGACGGCTCATAAGGCCGCGCTGCTCCCCCCCACCCGACCGCAACACCCGACCGCAACACCCGACTTGATGGCTGGCCGCCGCTCAGCCCCGAGGTTTGAGTCACGCGATGTGGAGGAGCTCCTGGACGCGGTGGAGCAGAGGAGGGACGCCCTGTATCCCGGGCATGGCCGCAGAGTTGCCCCACGCCACAGCCGGCGTCTGTGGAGGGAAGTGGCAGAGGCTGTCACCGCTGTGGCCCTGACACCACGGACAGGCAGCCAGTGCCACAAGAAGTTGAACGACCTCGTCAGAGCAGCCAGGGTGAGCCTCCCCCATATCCCCCCTCCCCCATATCCGCCCTCCCCCATATCCCCCCTCCCCCATATCCCCCCTCCCCATATCCCCCCTCCCCCATATCCCCCCTCCCCCATATCCCCCCTCCCCATATCTCCCCCTCCCCATATCCCCCCTCCCCCATATCCCCCCCTCCCCCATATCCCCCCTCCCCCATATCCCCCCCCATATCCCCCTCCCCCATATCCCCCCTCCCCCATATCCCCCCTCCCCCATATCCTCCCTCCCCATACCCCCCCTCCCCATATCCCCCCTCCCCCATATCCCCCCTCCCCCATATCCCCCCCTCCCCCATAACCCCAAGTGAATCCAGCCCTAACCTTAACCTCTGCAATGCACGCGCAACCGATGGCGTGCATTCATATACCTGCCTAACAGTGTTGCCTTTTACCCCTGCCACCCCCCCCCCCCCCCACAGGAGAAGCGCGCACACAACAATAGGGAGCATGTGAGGACTGGAGGAGGCCCCGCTGATGAGAGGCCACTGACCGAACACCAGGAAAGGGCCCTGGAACTGGCTGGTGGACCTGAGGACCGGGAGGTTGCTGATGCAGAGGTCGGGGGCGTACTAGCAAGTGAGCCACCGACAGCCTGTCCCCATATCCCCCCTCCCCTATATCCCCCTCCCCCGTATCACCTGATCACTGCCTGATGTCTAACCATGCATGCTTCATTGTGTATCGCAGGACCAAACGTCCAGGCACCCATCCCCGCAGATGCACACCGCCCGCAGGATGCCCCACGGAGGCCACGGGAGACGGAGCGACCCGGACCCTCCGGCATGCGACGCCCGCAGGATGCCCCTCGGAGGCCACGGGAGACGGAGAGACCCGCACTCTCCGGCATGCGACGCCCGCAGGATGCCCCTCGGAGACCACGGGAGACGGAGAGACCCGCACCCTCCAGCATGCGACGCCCGCAGGATGCCCCTCGCACACCACGGGAGACAAAGAGACCTGGAGCAACAGGGAGACGACACCCCTGTCACGTGCGGGAGCGACCACCCAGCGATGAGGGGGGCAGCCACAGGCCCCCGTCACATCCGAGCTAGGACACCACTACCCAGGACACCACTACCCAGGACACCACTACCCAGGACACCACTACCCGGGACACCACTACCCGGGACAGCAGTACCCGGGACAGCACTACCCAGGAAGACGAAATACCGGATAGTGACTCAGAGTGGATGGGTGGAGACGAACCCCCACCCCAAAGTGCCATGGACTCAGAGTGGGACGAAGAGCACGACACAACGCCACTGCTGTCACCAACACCCTCCACCATCGCAGAAACACTCACCTCGGCTGGGCACTTTAGTGATGAGGCGTCTGGTACACTCACTGGTGCGCACAACACAGCCGTCCCGGTACAGCAGGTGGAGGTAGGAGCAGCAGAGGGGCCGGGCGGTCGGAGGGCAGCCCAGCCCAAGCGAACATCTGCCGCCCAGATGGATCCCGGCTTCCTGGAGTTACCACACCCACACATAGATCCGATGCAACCACCGACCCGGAGACAAGCGAAGAGGGTGACGGGCGGCATGCGGCGGCTGCGGTCGCAGGTGGAGGAGTCCACCCGCGTCCAGGAGCTGGAAGTGGTGCCGGTCATGGGTGCCACCCAGGCCGAGACCGCACGGGTGGCGTCCGCGGTGGAGGCAATGGGTGCAACGGTGTCAGACATGGGGAACGGTGTGCGAGGCCTGGGGCTTTCCGTGCAGGCGGCGTCTGTGGCCCAGGAAATGGCTGCCCTCTCACAGGAGGCCATGAGCCAGTGCCAGCGCCAGATGGCAGAGGCGCTCAACGCCATAGCCCAGTCTCAGCAGGCCATGGCCCAGTCTCTGCAGGCCATGGCCCAGTCTCAGCAGGCCATGGCCCAGTCTCTGCAGGCCATCGCTGAGGGCATCGGCGCCAGTGGCCATGTGCGAGCCGGCGTCGCACTGTCACAGACAGGGTTTGCCAACCCCCTGGGCTCCATGGCTGCAAACCTGCAGACCCCTGTCGATACCAGCACGGGCCTCCAGGACTGGCAGCGCCAGATGTCGGTGGGGCATCGGATGGCCAGTCCGTTCGCATCCCCCACGTAGAGGCCTGGGGGCCATCGGGCACCCCGAGGGAGGAGGAGGTGGTGTGGTCCGTCCCGGCTCCCTCTGTAGGGGAGGTCCCGGTACACCGCGACACCTCGGACTCCCCCCCTTCCGTCCCAGGTGCATCGGGTGGGCAACGGGCAGGACAGGCTGGCAGCTCGCCATCCCAGTCGCCCGGGCCGCAGCCTGGCCCATCTAGGCCAGGACGCCCCAGGAAACGGCCGCCAAAGGGATCCCGTGTCAGAGGACAGGAATCACAGGAGTCCACCTCCAGTTCTGCTGTACCGTCTGGGGAACCACGTAGACGTAGTCAAAGGGCCCGTTAGGCCAAACAATTAGACACTGAGCAAGTTGGCACGGTTGCAGGGCACAGATGAGTTTTAGGGGCTAGGGCACGTGCATGAACTCCTTTGGTTATTAAAGTCAATGTTACACCTACAGAAGTTGACTTTGTGCTCTGTCCAAAGCGTGCGGGGGTGTCATGTACGTTGAGCGCAAGTGTGTGTGTGAGGGGTGGTCTTACTTCAGCCCCAGGTGAGTCTGCCCCCTTCCCCCTGGGCCGCCATCAACATCCCCCGGGCAGAGGACGGGACCGTGCGCTACAGTGTCACAGCCGCATGCAGGGATGGTCCGGGTGGATGGTGGTACTGTGGCCATGGGTCAGACATAGTCCAATGATGTGGAGCCAGGAGCTCACCGCAGGGCGGGTTGGCATCATCCTCCATGGCCTGCGATAGACACGCGTCCACCCGCAACTGTGTGAGCCCGGCCCGTTGTGCCGCAGGTGGATCGGCAACTGGGGGGGGGGGGGGGGTGGTGTGCATGCGGGTGGGGTGGGTGGAGTTGGGGAGGGGGGTGAGGGTGGGTGGATGGGTGGGGGGTGTGGGAGGTCGGCTGTTGCCATGGTGTGCGGTCTGTGGCCATACTACCCGATTCCCACGCCCATCTAGTCAGCGAAGCGGGCGTCTATCAGTCTGTCCCGTGCCCGCTGGGCCAGCCGGTAACGGTGGACAGCCACCCGCCTGTGTCTACCCCGTCTGCCCTGACCATTACCCCCATCCCCCTCATCTGGGGAGGACTGCGCCTCTTCCTGCTGCTCCTCCACTCCGCCACCCTCTGCCTGCGGCACATCGCCCCTCTGTTGGGCTATGTTGTGCAGGACGCAGCACACCACAATGATGCGGCCGACCCTATCTGACCGATACTGGAGGGCGCCCCCAAAGAGGTCCAGGCACCTGAAACTCACGCCAAAGCACCTCTCTGTCACTCCCCTTGTCGCTACATGGGCATCATTGTAGCGGTTCTCCGCCTCATTGCGTGGCCTCCGTACAGGCGTCATCAGCCACGATCGCAATGGGTAGCCCCTGTCGCCCAGCAACCAGCCCCTCAGCCGGGGATGGCGTCCCTCGTACATGCCGGGGATGGATGACCGCGACAACACGAATGAGTCGTGTACACTGCCTGGGTGACGGGCGCAGACGTGCAGGATCATCATGCGGTGGTCGCAGACCACCTGTACGTTCATCGAATAGGTTCCCTTCCTATTAGTGAACACGGCCCTGTTATCTGCAGGTGGCCGCACGGCGACGTGCATCCCATCGATCGCGCCCTGGACCATGGGGAACCCGGCCACGGCAGAGAAGCCCACGGCCCGGGCATCTTGGCTGGCCCGGTCCACGGGGAAGCGGATGTAGCGGTGCGCCATGGCATATAGGGCATCTGTCACTGCCCGGATGCACCGGTGCACCGATGTCTGCGATATGCCGGACAGGTCCCCACTCGGTGCCTGGAATGACCCCGTTGCATAAAAGTTCAGGGCCACCGTAACCTTGACGGACACGGGGAGAGGGTGTCCCCCGCCAGTGCCACGCGGTGACAGGTGTGCCAGCAGGTGGCAGATGTGTGCCACGGTTTCCCGGCTCATCCGGAGTCTCCTCCTGCATTCCCGGTCCGTGAGGTCCTGGTATGACTGCCTGGGCCGGTATACACGGGGCGCCCTCGGGTGCCTCCGTTGACGTGGGCCGCGACGTCCTCCTCCCCCTCCTCGTCCTGTCGGTCGGGTGTCCCTCCAGCCTGGGCGGCTGCCGCCTGCCCCTCTGCAGCAGCCTGCGCCGCCTCTCTGGCACGCTCCTTCTCCTCCTCCTCATCCAGGGCAACATAGACATGAGCGGCTGCCGCCACGGCGGCCAACATCGCTGGATGATCTGAAAACATGACGGCCTGGTGGGGGGAGGGGAACAACGACATGTCATCATTCCCCATATCCCCTCCTCCCCCCAGCCAGGTGGCATGGACCGCATGGGTCCAACTGTTGGCGGCTGGCACCTGGCCAGGTGGACCAACTCACTTGCCCTCCCATCCCCCTCCCCAGCCGGCCCCCCCCCCCAACCTCCACCCCGGCACGGACATCCCCCCCAACCTCCACCCCGGCACGGACCCCCCCCCCCCCAACCTCCACCCCGGCACGGACAACCCCATCCCCCTCCCCGGCACGGACCCCCCCCCCCCCAACCTCCACCCCGGCATGGACACCCCCCCCCCCAACTTCCACCCCGGCACGGACCCCCCCCCCAACCTCCACCCCGGTACGGACACCCCCATCCCCCTCCCCGGCACGGACCCCCCCCCAACCTCCACCCCGGCACGGACACCCCCATCCCCCTCCCCGGCACGGACCCCCCCCCAACCTCCACCCCGGCACGGACCCCCCCCCAACCTCCACCCTGGCACGGACCCCCCATCCGCCTCCCCGGCACGGACCCCCCCCCCCAACCTCCACCCCGGCACGGACCCCCCCATCCCCCTCCCCGGCACGGACCCCCCCCAACCTCCACCCCGGCACGGACCCCCCCCCCCAACCTCCACCCCGGCACGGACACCCCCATCCCCCTCCCCGGCACGGACCCCCCCCAACCTCCACCCCGGCACGGACCCCCCCCCCAACCTCCACCCCGGCACGGACCCCCCCATCCCCCTCCCCGGCACGGACCCCCCCCCAACCTCCACCCCGGCACGGACACCCCCATCCCCCTCCCCGGCACGGACCCCCTCCCGGCACTCCCCCGGAGCCCAGCCTACTCTAACCCCCCACCCCCCCCGCCGCACACACACACAGACACAACCCGAGACACACCTCTCCTCACACATTCAGACTGCGGCCACGCCATCGCCTGCCCAGAGCCAACCCCCCAGGCCGTCACTCACCTCCACGCTGGTCAGCATGAACCTGGAGCACAGGGTCACGCCGATGAAAAGGAGGTTTAATTTACGTCGACGTGAACGGTCATCACGTCGACGGGACTTCGGCCCATCCGGAAGGGAGAATATCGGCAGGCCGAAAATCGGCTGCCTTGCGCAGACCCGTGACATTCTCCGCGGCAGCGGCGCCATTAACGCCCCGCCGACTTTTCTCCCTTCGGAGACTTCGGCAACCGGCGGGGGCGGGATTCACGGCGGCCAACGGCCATTCTCCGACCCTCTGGGGGGTCGGAGAATGACGCCCCTTAACTCCAATTTTAATTTGCGGTGAGTCGGTGATGTGGGAGGACTGAAGGAAATGCTAAACAGTCTGGCTCACCTCAAGGCCTAACGCCAGTGAGAATTTAATTTCTGGGCCTCAGTTATGCCCCCTAACATTGACTCCTGTCTTAAACCTTCTTTTCCATCAGATTTCGCAGGTAGGGTGTGGAATGTGCAGGGAGATGGCATTTGTTTCTCGATGTCAACAGCAGAGATGACTTTACGAGTGAAATTAGACACTCTAAACCTAGAGAGTGATGGCATTCCCTTTCCTGAATTCATGCAAGCTCCAATGGCAGGGGTCAGACACAGAGAAATGGCTGTTTCAAGTTAAAGCAGGAAATTGTGGAAATTAATGTATATTTTTCAGCAAAATTACATTAATATACAGAGGAGCTATGCAATATACAGCTTATATAAATGATGAATTAAATATAATCACACACCAAATGTGATTTTGTTGAAACGTTGTGGTGAAATTGGCAATTCTTCAGGAGTTTAGCGCAGGGCTAGAGAGCTGGCTTTTAAAGCAGATCAAGGCAGGCCAGCAGCATGGTTCAATTCCCGTACCAGCCTCCCCGAACAGGCGCCGGAATGTGGCGACTAGGAGCTTTTCACAGTAAATTCATTTGAACAATTGTGACTTGTGACAATCAGCGATTTTCATTTCATTTCAGTTTCCTGGTTTCAGCAGCTTTCAGTATCATTTCTGCTTCCGTGTACAAATGTACAAATGCAATATGACAGCAGAGCAATGGTGGCTGATACAATACATGTGCTGCAGACTTCATGATGTAGTAACATTTAAAGTGTGTTGACACCACACAAGGAGTCTGGTGACTGTGATGATATCTTGTTCTATTTATTCACACCTATGGCCTGTCAAAGCCTACAGTGAGATGATAAATATCTTCACTCAGGAGGCTGACAGTGATCCACTTGTAACTTTGTTGTTCATGAATAATCTAGTCGGCTAAGTTTGGTGACATTAATTGGATCAGACTGCTGGCCTTGTTCTCTCTCTGTAGTTGTTGGATTGAAAGAATAAGAATAGATAGCCCTTAAAACTATCCTTTGTCTCCAGCAATAGCCAACTGAGCTATTTTTCTTCTCGAAATGGAAGTTTACAATGCTGAAAGCATTGGGAAACACACATAGAATTTGACACAATGGAGGAGATTTTAACTCAGAAGGTTTTTGACAAGAAATTGCTCTGGCGAGTTGATTTTATGCCTGGCAGATGCTGCAAGAGGCCCTGGCAAGTTTAATCACTGGGCCTTATTTAAATACCAGAATGGGCATGAAGACTGGGGGCCAACTGGACAGCTCTTGGGTGAACGGTGACCTCAGGTAAGTGCTCCTTTTGATCCCATTACTAGAAGGGACTCTCATGCCTACAGATCAGTTCCAGAGCTGCTTTAGTTCAACAGGAAAGTTACAGGACCTCCCTGCTGAATCTTGATCAAAATGGCACCTGGGCCCTGGATCTTGATTCACACAGATTTATGAGGCTGCCACCTGTTTTCGGTGGCCATTTTGTCTTCCTGCAAAGCCTTCACAAATGGGGCGAAATTCTCCCCCAACGGCGGGATGTCCGCCGACTGGCGCCAAAGACGGCGCCAATCAGACGGGCATCGCGCCGGCCCAAAGGTGCGGAATGCTCCGCATCTTTGGTAGCCTAGCCCCAACATTGAGGGGCTAGGCCGACGCCGGAGGGATTTCCGCCCCGCCAGCTGGCGGAAATGGCGTTTGTTGCCCCGCCAGCTGGCGCGGAAATGCGGCGCATGCGCGGGAGCGTCAGCGGCCGCTGTCAGTTTCCCGGCGCATGCGCGGGAGCGTCAGCGGCCGCTGTTAGTTTCCCGCGCATGCGCAGTGGGGAGAGTCTCTTCCGCCTCCGCCATGGTGGAGGCCGTAGCGGAGGCGGAAGGGAAAGAGTGCCCCCATGGCACAGGCTCGCCCGCGGATCGGTAGGCCCCGATCGCGGGCCAGGCCACCGTGAGGGCACCCCCCGGGGTCAGATCGCCCCGTGCCCCCCCCCGGACCCCGGAGCCCGCCCGCGCCGCCTGGTCCCGCCGGTAAATACCAGGTTTGATTTACGTCGGCGGGACAGGCAATTCCTGGGCGGGACTTCAGCCCATCCGGGCCGGAGAATCCAGCGGGGGGTCCCGCCAACTGGCGCGGCCCGGTTCCCGCCCCCGCCCAATCTCCGGTACCGGAGACTTCGGCGGGGGCGGGGGCGGGATTCACGGCGGCCAACGGCCATTCTCCGACCCGGCGGGGGGTCGGAGAATGACGCCCATGGTTGAGATCAAACACGTTTTCAAGTGTCCATCTGCCTAGTTTGCATTGGATATGTTCAGTTAAAATCTTCAATGTCTGAAATTTTAACTCATTCACTATTCATCCACTTGCCCAGAATTAAAATTGAGCTTGTAGTTACCTGGTAAAAATAGTTTCTCAACGTGGTTTGAATGTTTTAAGTCACCCTAATTATGAAATGCCAATTGTGGAATAACTTATAGCACTGGCATGTGTGCATGTGCAAAGATTGTATCAAACAACCTGATTATAAAACAGATTGCATTAACTAAGTTATTGGAGATCTTTGAGGTCTAATGGATGTCTTTAAAATTATGAAAAGTTTTGGTAGGAGGGATGGGAAAACTATTGCTGATCTCCCTGTGGGACTCCTGGAGTACGAGCTTCCCAGGTGGAGGATGGAGGCCACCCAGCTTACGCTTGTTAAAAATCTACACATAAAAGCCGGCCCAAGCAGGGCCCGGAGTTGTTGGTTGTCCCAACAAGGACTGTATTGGGAGATAGGTACTGCTGTTGGCAGAGTATAGTACATGGTTCGATAAATCCTTTTTCCACTACCGCTGGCTTCCTCAAGTTACTAAACTAACATAGAGGGCGTGATTCAACTAATTGAGAACAAAGTCCCATAGTGAGCGCGTCTAGCCGCATTTTCCTGGCACTCACAGCTCCGAGGAACACATGGCTATACTATGCAACTGGTGTTGTATAAGGGGCCTCAGTGGGAATGCATGGCAGAGGCCGCATATAGCCTTGTTTTGTACATGGAGTAGCAAGAGATCAGGAAGCCATTTTTAATGGGCGTCCCTATCTTCGAGGCACCTGAAGCAACCCCGACCCCCCGCAGCCTGAACATACTATGGAGGGACTCTGGCTCCACCCTCTGCCCCTCCCCCCAGGGGTCTCCAGCTTGGCAGTGCCAACCTAGCACCCTGGCAGTAACCAGACTGGCATCCAGGTGGCACCAACAGTGCCAGGGTACCACCCTTACAAAGTGCATGCAGATGAAGGCTTCCAATCCCTTGGGAGACCCCACCAGCGCCATTCCATCTGATCCCCATTTGTGGCGACTAGTACCAAACAACACTTGCCCGAGGTCTCCAAGGCAAAGTGGATAAATCCCAAAGTCTCAGGTACCTTGGGAATCTGCACACTAGAGTGAGACTAGCTGTCTCGCTCTAATATGCAGATTTTCCAAAAAGTGATCCTGCCACAATGGGCAGGATTTATGCCTTGCGAGAACGTGTTGGATCTTGCGAGGAACTGCGAGCCGAGTAGATCTCGGGGGTAGGGTTTGCTGTCTTTTATCAGCCACGCTGCTCAGCAGCGAGCTGCTTTTCGGGCGCAGCGTGGTCATTGGATCGCGCCCACTGAATTGTTTTCAATTCTGGGTGAGTCCACAATTTTGCCCGAGGTTTCTTAAATATAAAGATAGTCGCAAATAAATCCTAAAAGGAATTTAGGGAAAATTTATTTACCCTGATACTAGTTAGAATTAGGTACTTGCAATCACATGGAGTAAGTGAAATTGATAGCAGTGATACAGTTAAAGGGAAATTAGATAAATACCTAAGGAGAAAATGAATGGAAAGAAGTAAGTGGGAGAAGGCTGCAGTCGAGCATAAACACGGCATAGACCAATTGGCCTGATTGGCTTGCTTCTGCATTTTAAATTCTATGTAAAATATAAGAATCTCGGACAGAATGTATGAGAAGCTTTTATTATTTGCTAAATTCTTGAATATTTCATGTAATATTCTGTACGAATGAATCAATTACAAAGTGCAATGAAATAGAACCCAGTATCTGTGTCGTTCAAAACGTGTGATTTGGTTCCAGACTTGTCTGCTACTGCCCATCACATCACCTGGAGCTGAGGGGAGAAGAAAGCTTGCCAAAATAAGAACTGCCCCTTTGCACCCCGTCTCTGTTTGGTGAACCAGCACCCACCAGAGTATATTTCAAGGACATAATCTCATTCAGAGTTCAAATGGGATTTACAAACTGTGAGCTTTGGTGTCATGCCTTGTGACACCATGTGAATACTTTAGTATTGTCGGGTAATATGTTGTAAATTTGCACTGGAAAGAAGTCCTATTCAATCATTTTACTCACAAGAAAAATAAAGAAAATCATTTATAATTCAGTTGGTACGCTTTCTGCCCAAAAACTAAATGTCCTGTTCCATAACTCTCCCTTTGGGCCCCCTTTAAATCTATTACTCCCTGTTATGTGAAACCTATATTTAGATAAAAATCTAAGAATCTAGAAAATCTGCACTACTATCTTATTCAATGTGACAGTAACTGATGAGGGCACTGAGATACCGTTGCCTTTTAGTTCACTGGAATGCTATCGTTTACGTAAGAAGAAATGGGCAAAGATCCAAACTGTGGAGCTGGATGCCAGACATGTGGGCTTGTAACATCCTGAGAAGTCTTTAACGTAACAGATGACATTGATCTTCAGGCAGTCATTCTTATGCAATCCCATACAGCTCACTTTCACCTCCTTGTGGAGCACTGGAAATGTACTGATGAATTGTCAAGCCCATTACTTGCTACGCCTAAATCATATTTGCCATTCAATCTATTAAAATAGTGATAGTGTACCTTAGTAACATTTGTATTGCACTAAAAATACTGAAGAACGTTAAACATTATTTTCTCAGCAATAAAAAAGTCCCATTTAAAATTAACATATTAAAGCGGCACTGTGACCACAATAATAGATTTTATGACTTGCTTTGCAGTATTTATGAATGGAAGAAATCATCTACCATGTCGCCCCTTGTCGATATCATCCAAAATCACAGGGTCAGCTTTTACATGTACTCTGAAGGCACCCAGTTATACTGCACCACCTCATCTCTTGACCTTTCCACTGTCTCTAGATTATCACACAGCTTGTTGAGCATCCATTACAGTATGAGCTGAAACGTACCCAAGTAAATATAGTCCCCACCACAACTCCGTTCCCTCCCTACTGAGTCCATTCCTCTCCCTGGCGATTTCATGAGTATATGATTCCAAGGTGTGTTTGTGACTAAAATCACTTATTTCCTTTTCTGTAACATCATCATCCTCGGTTCATCTACTGCTGAAACCATTATCCATGTCTTTATTACCTCTAAACATGGCTATTCCAATGCATTCCCGTTCAATCTCACATCGTCTACCTATAATACACTTTAAAAAAATAAAATGTTTATTAGGGTTTTCACAAAATATCAACAACAGAATGAAAAAGAAACCCAATAGAATTAAATACAGAACAAAGTAAAACAACCCCCGTGCCCCCTCCCCCCTATACATAAATAATAAATTAACACCCCGAGTTAACACAAAGCAAACATAGCAAATATATACACCCCCTCAGATCCCCCAGGGTAAATAACCAAAAATAAAATAGAACCCTCCCCCCCCACCCCCCGGGTTGCTGCTGGTGCTGACCATTGTCTACCGTTCTGCCAGGAAGTCCAAGAACGGTTGCCACCGCCTAAAGAACCCTTGTACCGATCCCCTTATTTCACCCTCTCCAATTTAATGAACCCCGCCATATCGTTGACCCAGGATTCCACGCTTGGGGGCCTCGCATCCCTCCACTGAAGAAGAATCCTTCGCCGGGCTACCAGGGACGCAAAGGCCAGAATACCGGCCTCTTTCGCCTCCTGCACTCCCGGCTCCCCTTCAACCCCAAATATTGTGAGCCCCCAGCCCGGCTTGACCCTGGATCCTACCACCCCCGACACCGTCCTCGCTACGCCCTTCCAAAATTCCTCCAGCGCTGGGCATGCCCAGAACATATGGGTGTGGTTTGCTGGGCTCCCTGAGCACCTAACACACCTGTCCTCTCCCCCCAAAGAACCGGCTCATCCTTGTCCCGGTCATGTGTGCCCTGTGCAGCACCTTAAACTGTATGAGGCTGAGCCTCGCGCACGACCAGGAAGAGTTCACCCCCCTCCCTAGGGCATCTGCCCACGTCCCTTCTTCGATCTCCTCTCCCAACTCCTCTTCCCACTTACCTTTCAACTCCACCACGAGGCCTCCACCTCCTCCTGCATCACCTGGTAAGTTTCAGAGATCTTCCCCACTCCAACCCACCCCACCGAGAGCACCCTGTCCTGTACTGTGTGTGGCAGCAGCCGCGGGAATTCCACCACTTGCCGCCTGGCAAACGCCCTGATCTATAAATATCTGAAGGTGTTCCCCGGGGGGAGCCCATACTTGTCCTCCAGTTCACCCAGGCTCGCGAACTTCCCGTCCACAAACAGGTCCCCCAACCTTCTTATCCATGCCCTGTGCCACTCCGAAAACCCTCCATCTATTCTCCCTGGGATAAACCGGTGGTTCTCCCCTATTGGGGTCCACACCGAGGCCCCAACTTCCCCCCTGTGCCGCCTCCACTGCCCCCCAATTTTGAGGGTAGCCGCCACTACCGGGCTCGTGGTATACCTCATTGGAGGGAGCGGCAGCGGCGCCGTTGCCAGCGCCTCCAGACTCGTACCCTCACAAGACGCCGTCTCCAGCCTCTTCCATGCAGCCCCCTCCCCCTCCATCACCCACTTGCGCACCATCGCCGCATTGGCGGCCCAGTAGTACCCACAGAGGTTGGGCAGTGCCAGCCCCCCCCCCCATCCCTACTCCGCTCCATGAACACCCTTCTCACCCTCGGAGTCCCTCGCGCCCACACAAACCCCGTTATACTCCTGTTGACCCGCCTAAAGAAGGCCTTCGGGATAAACATGGGGAGGCACTGGAACAGAAACAAAAAACCTCGGGAGCACCGTCATCTTAACTGACTGCACCCTACCCGCCAGGGACAGCGGCAACGCGTCCCACCTCTTGAACTCCTCCACCATTTGCTCCACCAGCCTCGTGAAATTAAGTGTATGCAGGGCCCCCCAGCTCCTGGCCACCTGGACCCCCAAGTACCTGAAGCTCCTTTCCGCCCTTTTTAGTGGGAGGTCGCCAATCCCCCTCTCCTGGTCCCCTGGGTGAACCACGAACAACTCGCTCTTCCCCATGTTGAGCTTGTACCCTGAGAAATCCCCGAACTCCCTGAGGATCCTCATTACCTCCGGCACTCCCCCCACCGGGTCCGCGACATATTGCAGCAAGTTGTCCGCATAGAGCGACACCCTATGCTCCTCCCCGCCTCGCACCAGCCCCCTCCAGTTCCTCGACTCCCTCAGTGCCATAGCCAGGGGTTCAATCGCCAGTGCGAAGAGCAGGGGGGACAGGGGACACCCATGCCTCATCTCTTGATGCAACCGAAAATACTCAGACCTCCTCTTGTTCGTGGCTACACTCGCCATCGGGACCTGGTACAACAACCTAACCCACCTGACAAACCCCTCCCCAAACCCGAACCTCTTCAGCACCTCCCACAAGTACCCCCACTCTACCCTATCGAAGGCCTTCTCAGTGTGCATCGCCACCACTATCTCCGCCTCCCCCTCCCTCGCCGGCATCATAATAACGTTCAGGAGCCTCCGCACATTCGCGTTCAACTGCCTCCCCTTCACAAACCCCGTCTGGTCTTCGTGGATCACCTGCGGCACACAATCCTCAATTCTCGTGGCTAAGACGACACCAGCACCTTGGCATCTACATTTAACAACAAAATTGGCCTGTAAGACCCACACTGCAGGGGATCCTTGTCCCACTTCAGGATCAAGGAGATCAGTGCCCGGGACATCTTCGGGGGCAAAGCCCCCCCTCCCTTGCCTCATTGAAGGTCCTAACAAGCAAAGGGCCCAACAGGTCCACATATTTCTTGTAGAATTCGACCGGGAAACCGTCCGGCCCCAGTGCCTTCCCCGCCTACATGCTCCCTATCCCTTTGGCCAGCTCCTCCAGCCCAATCGGGGCCCCCAATCCCACTACCAGTCCCTCCTCACTTGGCCCAGAAAGCGGCCCATCCCTCCCTCCTCCCGTGGGGGCTCGGTATCCTCTACTCTCACCATCAGCGCCCTACTCATAATAAAAAAGTCGATCCGAGAATAAGCCTTATGAACATGCGAGAAGAATGAAAATTCCCTAGCCCCCGGCCTTGCAAATCTCCAAGGGTCCACCCCTCCCATCTGGTCCATAAACCCCCTCAGCACCTTAGCCGCCGCCGGCTTCCTACCCGTCCTAGACCTGGAGCGATCCAGTGCCGGATCCAACACCGTGTTAAAGTCCCCCCCCATTATCAGGCCCCCCACTTCCAAGTCCGGGATCCGACCCTAACATGCGCCGCATAAAACCCACATCGCCCCAGTTCGGGGCATACACATTGACCAGCACCTCCCTCTCCCCGTGCAGCTTACCACTTACCATTACGTACCTGCTGCCATTGACTGTCACAATGCTCGACGCCTCGAACGACACCCTCTTTCCCACCAAGATCGCACCCCCCCCCCACCGATTTTTGGCATCCAACCCTGAGTGAAACACCTGACCTACCCACCCCTTCCTCAATCCTACCTGGTATGCCCCATTCAGGTGTGTCTCCTGGAGCATGACCACATCCGCCTTCAGCCCCTTCAGGTGCGCGAACACCCGGGCCCGATTAACCGGCCAGTTCAGCCCTCTTACATTCCAGGTTATCAGCCAGATCCCCTCCCCCACCGACTAGCCATAACCCCTTCTTGGCCAGCCACGAGCCCGCACCCCACGCCCGGCCCGTTCCCCACAGTGGCAGATCCCCGTCCCAACACCCTCTACTCGCTCCAGCTCCCCCTTGACCATACCAGCAGCAACCCGACCCGGCCCGCCCTCTCCAGCCTTCAGCGCGGGAAAAAGCCCGCGCTTTCCACCTGCCTGGCCCCGCCACCTCTGTCGCCACTCCTTTTACAGGCCCAGCCCCCTCACCCCCGACTCGGGCTTCACCCTCCCCCGCGGAGCCTCATCCCCCCTACCGGCCATCCACCCCTACTCCATTTACTTACCCCCCTCCAAGAGCCCACCCGACAGACCCAACCGTTGACATCCTGTCAGGCCTTCCAATCTTCCACACTCCAATGTGAAATTACATCAGTCTAATTTAAAAAAAAAATTTAGAGTACCCAATTCATTTTTTCCAATTAAGTGGCAATTTAGCGTGGCCAATCCACCTAGCCTGCACATCTTTAGGTTGTGGGGGCGAAACCCACGCAAACACGGGGAGAATGTGCAAACTCCACACGGACAGTGACCCAGAGCCGGGATCGAACTTGGGACCTCGACGCCGTGAGGCAGCAATGCTAACCACTGTGCCACTGTGCTGCCCCATTATGTGTCTAAAACCTGATTAATAAAGAGTAGCGTGCACAAGTCTGTCCTCAGTTTGCAAGAGAATTTGGGGTGAATGCAACAAAGTCTATCTGCCATAGCGCTGCTCTGCTCTTGATGAACTGTTCACCATTCTGCTGGGATAGACTGGTTACTGCTCTCCATCTTCGTGCTGGACTGGTCTTCATGGACAGCACCGTGCTGCTGGAACTATGGACTGCCTAGTGTCAGATCCATACAGTGCCTGGGGTTGGGGAGTTCACGGGGAAAGGGAGGTAGCCTGATGAAGACAATGTGGAATTCATCGTCTTCAAACAATGTAAGGCAGAGTGGAGGGAAGCTGGACTCCGACAAGATTGCATGAAAACTCACAAACAAGGGGATCAAAGAGATACCACATTGTTTACTGGAAGAGGATGCATGAAGACTCCAGATGTGGTGGCTAGAGATCCAGGTGGGGGATGGACGCCTCATAGGTGATGGGCACGGGGAGAGAATATAACATAAGAAATGGGAGCAGGAGCAGGAATTCTGCTGATCAGGGCTGACCACATCTCTGACTGCTCGCTCCCCATATCCCTTCATCCCGTTACTAATTATTTCCTCCTTAAATTTGTTACGTGTTCCGGCATCTACGGTACTCGGGGGTGGAGAATTCCACAGATTTACAACTCTTTGATTAAATAATTCCTCCTCATTTCTGTCATATGCCTGCCACCACTTTGCCTAAAACAATGGCCTCTCCTTATAGAATGTCCTACAAGGGGAAACATCTGCTCTGTGTCCACCTTGTCAATCCCCTTTAGCATCTTATATACCTCAATAGATCTCCTTTCATTGTTCTAAACTCCAGAGAGTATAGACCTAAACTGCTCAATCTCTCTTCATAAGATTTCATCCCTGGACAGATTTCTTCTTGAAGCTGCTGGCCTTTTCCCTCTGCGCTGCTGGTATCCTGCATGGTCTGGTGAAGATAGGTGGGCTGGAGAGGGTGATATGAGTGTGATGGATTGATATTTAAATATGGTGCTGGGACCTTCAAACCTTTAGCTGACGGCGAGCTGAAGAGGATGGGCTGCCTGGTGACTCCCCCTGTGCATAATTAATGAGCTTTCAAAAGCAGAATCTGGTGTGGGATCCCACCATTCTGGCCAGCGGGAAAGGTGCTGCTGGAGCATGCCGTTACTGCACTTAGTCTCAAAATGGAGAACTCTGTCCACAGGGACACCTGCTCAATCTTTCAAAGCACAAGCCCATTCTGCTGTGCTGAAAGTTACAATGCTATTCTACTGCATTCAATTCTGTGCATTTAATGTTCAGTAAGATGGTATTAGTATAGTAACAGGTACTGGCACTGGAATGTTACTGATTTTTTTGGTGGCATAACCTGTTCAGCAATTGTAACAGAGAGACACAATATTTCCATTTTTAAAAAACATCCTGCAAATCTTGTTCATCAGAAATCAAGAATCTTAAAGATGAAATTATTGGTTCCGTTAATTCCAATGCTCTCCTTTTACTCCAGGACCTTTGCATAATTAAAGCTTGGACTCTATTGGCTGGACAGGACCCACATTACAAAATGCTCAGGGGAGTCTTAGCCTAATTCCTCGTGGACAGAGGTCCTGGAAAAGGTGCCACAAATTTGCATTGAGTCGCACAAAATTGGTCATTTTGCTCAGAGGCCACAAGGATAACTGTGCAGGTGTGAAAATGTCACATTATTGGGTTTGTGAGTTGGTTAAGTAAATCATTAGGTCAGAGTGAGTACACAGAGGTTAGAACAAGCAGGTGTAGAGTGAGAAAAGACAATTCAATATATTTGTTTTGTTCCTTCCATAGACCATCTGCAATTTCTGCTATTATGGATTCCACTTTTAACATCTTGAGGGTTATCAAAAGTTTTAACCTTATTACTTCTTTTGTATACATTTAACCCAGTTCCCAAAGAAGGGACTTTACCTTCCAATTATTTGTGTGGGAGTACCATGGACGGCATGGTAGCTCAGTGGTTAGCACTGTTGCTTCACAGATCCAGGATCCCAGGTTCGATTCCTGGCTTGGGTCACTGTCTGTGTGGAGTCTGCACGTTCTCCCTGTGGCTGCGTGGGTTTCCTCCGGGTGCTCTGGTTTCCTCCCACAAGTCCCGAAAGACGTGCTGTTAGGTAATTTGGACATTCTGAATCTCCCTCTGTGTACCGGAACAGGCGCCGGAATGTGGTGACTAGGGGTTTTTCACAGTAACGTCATTGCAGTGTTAATGTAAGCCTATTTGTGATAATAAAGATTATTATTATTGTTATATTCTGGCATTGAGTGATAATATTTCATTCTCTATTGCTGATGTATCTCACGACAGTTGGACAGGATAAGAGCCGAGGGATGTGAATGATAACAGATTCAGAAGCTTATGAGTCTCGGTTCTTGTATGCAAATCCCTCCTGGGCCTCGCCCATCCCTAGCTGTGTAATCTCCTCCAGCTCAATAACCCTTTAAGACCTTGGCACTCTTACAATTCTAGCCTATTTTCCATCCTTAATTTTTCCTAATTGTCTTTACTTTTCCACAGGCAGCCATGCCTTTAACTGCCTAGACCCTAAACTTTGGTGCTCCCTCTAATTTTTTCTCCTCTAATTGCTCCTTAAAACCGACCTCAGGGCAGCATGGTGGCGCAGTGCGTTATCCCTGCTGCCTCACGGCGCCGAGGTCCCAGGTTCGATCCTGGCTCTGGGTCACTCTCCGTGTGGAGTTTGCACATTCTCCCTGTGTTTGCGTGGGTTTCGCCCCCACAACCCAAAGATGTGCAGGCTAGGTCGATTGGCCGCGCTAAATTGTCCCTTAATTGGAAAAAATGAATTGGGCACTCTAAATTTTAAAAAAAACCTACCTCTTGGACTTTCATTTCTTGTCACAAGATCTTCTTATATGGCTTAGTTCAAACGCTATCTTAAAAACGTTACCAATCTGTGAAGCACCTTACTATGTTTACTACATTAACAATGTTGTGAGTACAAGTTGTTATTGGTGTTTAGTTGTACAGCGGTTTAGCTGTTGTGCAGGTTAAACTATTCTGAAGTGCACATTTTGGAAGTCTTGGTGACTTCCTTTCAGCATCTGCCAGAATTTATAACCATCTCAATAATTACATTTCAAACTGCTACATAATTCATAATCTCTGTGGACTTTTAACAGCTAACCTAATGTACTGAGTGCCTTCACCACGAGGGCCAGAATTTTACGGTCCCCACCCCCCACCCTGGCGGGTTCTGAGACAATAGGGGTGTTTGAAATTACACGGATGGGATTCCCTCTGCGTTCCTGGCCTGGGAGGGATTTTATGGTGAGGCCTTGGACGGGAAGCCTGCCCTTCCCCGAATTAACACCCTTAAGATGGTGAGTCGCCTGAAAATTCAGACCTATATCTTTTATTACGTGTGCTTTTTATTGTACAATAATAGAATCCCTACAGAAGGAGACCATTCAGTCCATCGAATGTGCACCGACCCGCAGAAAGAGCACTCCACCCAGGTTCACCCCCCTGTCGACCCCACCCTATCCCTGTAACCTAACCTGCACATTCGTGGACACGAAGGAGCAATTTATCATGGCCAATCCACCTAACCTGCACATCTTTGTACTGTGGGAGGAAGCAGGAGCACCCGGAGGAAACCCACGCAGACCAGGGAGAACGTGCAAACTCCATTGGGACAGTCACCCAAGGCCAGAATCGAACCAGGGCCGCTTGCCGTGTGAGGCAGCAGTGCCACCTTGCTGCCCTCCTGAAGGACACGTGCCAAGCAGGTGTGCCAGATACAGTACACTGTAGTTGGGTTTGCAAGTCCTGTGTAATTCAGGGTCTCAACGTGGAACTGTTGGACTTTGATTGCCCCTTTAACTTACTACTGATATTACTCTTAAGTATGTATAAACACCTTTCTGCTTTATGACACAGTTGTGCAGTTTTATTATTTCTTCTGGCAATGAAATCTGTTGGCAGCAATTGACTGGCAGCACAATTTGCTGCTGCAGCACAATTTGGAAGGAGCTGTCACATTGCCAGTCTTGTAAGAGTGCTTTCAAATGAGGCAGTGATGCATTGTACATCGTCTGGCAAAACAGTAGGGAAGTGTTAGCTCATAGCACAAAGAGAGTCAAAGCTGAGTGCTGATCTGGTGAAAATGATGTGCGCACGGAGGTACATTACAACCATTAGATCTCTCTTTTCTTCACTGACGCAACCCATCATTTAAATGTGCACAATCAGGGTGGGGTTGGAATGGTCTACTATAGTTACTAAAGTTAGCTGCAGATTTGAATCAGTTTATAGATTCATAGATTCAGAGAATTCATAGATTCATAGAATTTACAGTGCAGAAGGAGGCCATTCGGCCCATCGAGTCTGCACCGGCTCTTGGAAAGAGCACCCTACCCAAGATCCACACCTCCACCCTATCCCCGTAATCCAGTAAACCCACCCAACACTAAGGGCAAGTTTGGACACTAAGGGCAATTTAGAATGGCCAATCCACCTAACCCGCACATCTTTGGACTGTGGGAGGAAACCGGAGCACCCGGAGGAAACCCACGCACACACGGGGAGAATGTGCAGACACCGCACAGACAGTGACCCAAGCCGGAATCGAACCTGGGACCTTGGAGCTGTGAAGCAATTGTGCTCTCCAAAATGCTACCGTGCTGCCCTCACACTTGATACATTACGATATTTTTGGCGTCTCTACAATATAGTAAATATGACGACAACTACTTAAGGGATCGTGAGTGACGAAAGGGGCTAGGTCAGTTTATCACCACCAGATATTTATCTCTCACCAAATCTCAAGAATAGGTCATTATATTATAGGGCAGGTGGCTCACAGCGGTGGAAATGCAACAAGTGTGGTCATCTCACTGAGGTGATGGAAAATTGGAATGGCCCCCTGCTGTTTCACAGTAGGGAGATTAAGAGTCATACTGGGCCAGAGATCTCAGTGCCAGAAAAATATTCTTTCCACAATAAAAACAGAAAATGCTGGTAATTCTCAGCATGTCAGGCAGCACCTGTGGAGAGAAAAACAGAGTAAACGCTTCAGGCATGTGACCTCTGTTTGCATCGGTTTCGCCCCCACAACCCAAAAGATGTGCAGGGTAGGTGGATTGGCCACGCTAAATTGCCCCTTAATTGGAAAAAATAAAGAATTGGGTACTCTAAAAAAATTTTTTAAGGTATGTGACCGCTTATCAGACTAATAAATACACCATTTACACACAGAATACCATTTACTAATCAATACTCATGTAAAAATCACCACTTTCAAAGTTCAAATACCCATGGGGCTGTTACAAATTCGGGCTGACCACAGATACCTTCAGTGGCCTCAGATTTTCCATTAAGCATTTTTAGCTTCATAATTTGAATGAAGGATTGTTTAACAATACTTTTGCCACTCTCAGTGGCTGTTAAGTGCTTTCTGCTGAGAAAAAGAGGAAGCGTAAACACTTAGGTCCTTTTGATGTGGTGAGGAGCTGTCAATCATAGCAAGAATGTTCATAAACATTGTGGTTAGCATCAATGGAGGGTACTTGATATGCATTCAAGTGTGAAGAGAAAGATAAATAAAACCTATGTGGCCCTGTCTGAACCAATAAAAATGTCAATCATTGGCTAATGAAATGTTCTGTGAAATTGAATGGAAGATTTGCCATCAAAGGCTGTCAAGGGATTTGAAGCCCTTTGAAGTGTACTTGGCTTTGACACTTGTGACAGCTGCTGTTTTAAAAACTTTTGTCTGAGGTGTTAAGATCCCGGACCAGACCCCAACATTTGTTCAGACACCAAGTAAAAACACCAAACTGTGAGAAAAGGATACTTCCATCCAGGAGTGATTCCATTGACCAATAGGTATAAAAACAAACTTTATTATCAACAGAGGATTACTGCTACATTAACATCACAGAAAGTAGCTTATAATCAACAGTTATACAATTCTTAACAATAAAAGGAAACATTTTAACTCCTAAGTAATAATTTCTCTACCTCCAATCAAGCAAAAACCATGACAGGGTAAAAGTTACTTGTAAACACAGTTAGCAAACACAGGGATACTTGCTGTCCTCTGGAGAGAGATTTCTTGGAAATTTTGCTTGAAGAGAGAGAAAATCCCATTCAGGAAACATCCTGTAGATCTTTCTGTCTGTGTCAGACTGCTGCTTAACCTGACACCCTTTGGCAAAGGCCCCTGCTCAGCTTAAAGCTCTTAGCAGACTAAAGGTTAAGCTGCCTGCGACAGACCTGGCTCCTCCCATTAATTACATCATCTTTATGATCCCCTGACCTGCTTATCTAAGTCTAAACACAAGGGCGGGATTCTCCGTCCAGGAATGTCAGAATCGCGAATCGCGGTTGGGCAGAGAATTGGGTTGGGTATCAGCTGAAAATTGAGGTCAGTGCCCTGCGCCGAACAGAATGCCATGCTCCGGAGCCGATAGCGGCGTGAATGCGTTCCATGTTGCGCGTCGGCATGGGCAAGCAAAATGTACAGTAGCATGCATTAACATCCCATTAAAGGCCCCGACCTAGTAATCTCTGGCCTCCTGGGATGCTCCACCTCTGATAGGTGAAAGTGATGATGGCGCAGTTCATTATTGGTATTTAAAATCAGGAAACAGGTGCCATAGCTGCTGAGGTAGAGAGAGGAGGTAAGTAATGTCCCAAACAGGGCAACAGTGGGCTGACAGTTGTGCCGGGGGGGTCTCCCACAGCGGCGGGGAGTAGCGGGAGGTAACAAGAGGCTGGGCCGTGGTGTTGGAGTATTCCCTCTGGACAGCGTGTCCAGGCACAGGCCATCTGGCTGTGGACCCTTTGACTGCCCACTGTGCCTCCTGCCATATGGCTGAATCCCACCCGTGGGCCCTGCCCGCAAACATGCCACTAAGCATGGCGCCGGTCGGTAGCACACAGCGCCCACCCCTGCCCCTACAACCTGGTGCTACCCTGCTGGCTGGTATCACACAGCCCGCCCAAGGAAGACCCCCACAGTGGATCTCACAGGAGGGTGAAGGCCAGGGGCCGCAGATTGTACTGCTGATGGATAGTGCCAGCCATTGGTTCTCCTGCCGACAGGAACGACTGGCTGGGTTAGAAGCTCCCTGCTGCCAAGCACCAATGGGGCTAGGGGTGCAGAGAGGAGAGCAATGTGTCGGGGGGAATGGCCAGGGGTGGTGATGGAAATGGGGAGTAGACGGGGCGCCGTTTAGCACCGGTCCCCACAAATAGTGTCCCAGGCATTGGAGGCCCCTCGGGTGGTCGGCCTCTGGCCAGGCTGGCACTCTGACAATTCGAGTGCCACCCGGGAACCTTGCATAAGGGGTTGCATTGGAAGGGGTTGAGAGATCAGGGCACTGTTTAAAAATGGCGCTCGATCTCCTCCTGCACTGAGGTGCTGTCTTAGTTTGCGGGGTGGGGGGAACGACTCCGATAATCCTGCCCAGAACTCTTTTTTTAGTTAAATCATGCAAGATGGTATAAAACTAATGGACATGCCATGCTGCATCACAACAGCCTATCATTTTGCTTATCCTGACCCTGAAATCCTGAAGGAATTACCCCAGACTGTCATCAGAGATTAATGAAACCCTCAAGAGAATGAGACCGGTGAAACTCATGGGAAAATGTGGGAAACAGGCACTAGAGACCATTTATTTATTTTCTGGGGATTCTACCACCCTCCTGAGTGGAGGACTGGTAGGATCCCTTGAATCACAAGACACAGGGATGTTAGTCGCTAAATCAAGGAAGGTGAGTGTTAAAAATAATGTATTAGCATTTGAAGAAGAACAGGGGAGTTTTGGTTGCTAGGCTGACATTTATCTATCAACAATACCATTGTAAGAGATTACTTGGTCATTTGTCTGAATGCTGTTTGTGGGAACTCACGGTGTTTGCCTTCATAAAACAATGACTACATGTAAGAATAATTGATTGACTGTGCAACATGCTGGGACATCCTGGGGATGGGAAAGACTGTATGAACATTTAGGGGAAGCGTCTTCATGGCTTCTACTGTGAATATGCGGAGAAAATATATTTGCTATGTTCAGGTTATCTTCTATTTGAGATCCATTAGCAACTTTTTGGATTCTCATCTGGTCTCTGTTTGCCCTTGGTGTTAATAATACTAAAATAATTCCTGACTGTTATAGTTTTGTTACAGTTTTAGTGTCTTTCTAGGTTTCTAATTGCCCCTTTGATATCCTTTAATATGGCTCTGCATGTTCCTACATTAGTCTCAATGAACTCCTTCACTTTTCTTCCAGAACCATTTGTAGTGTTGTTGTAAGAAAAATGAAATTGAGATAAGTGGCATTGTTGGAATCTCTGGATTCCTTGGGGGAGCTGTGTGATAACAGTTTACATTGCTCAGGAGAGACTGTGATAATGTTTCCTTGCCCTTTTTTAATATTCTGTTGATTTTGCCAAAGGGCACATGTAATAGAAATTTCTATTATTACCCAAGTCTCAAGTATAACAAACAATCAAATTGTTGAAATCTCTCGAATGAAATAATTTGAGATGTGTTTGTCTCCTGAAGCAGAAGATAGCAGAGTTGCAAATTGGCCATTCCCACAAATGTATAAAATCTTCCATTTGTAATAATAATAACCTTTATTACTGTCACAAGTAGGCTTACATGAAGACTGCAATGAAGTTACTGTAAAATCCCCTAGTCGCCACACTCCGGCGCCTGTTCAGGTATACCGAGGGAGAATTCAGAATGCCCAATTCAGCTGACAGCACGTCTTTCGGGGCTTGTGGGAGGAAACCGGAGCACCCGGAGAAAACCCACCATTGAAGATTTCTGAGAATCAAAGTAGCATTTGTACACCAATTATATATTTCGATAAAATAAATATTTTCTATTGCAACTTAATTCCCAAACTTGCTGTTGAGACAGAAGCTACGCCACTGAATTTTAACATGCTGGAATTCTGATAACCATTTGCCAGTTCTTTATTTCATAATTAACTTGGACTGCACAACAAAATCAATATTTGTTGTATTTTTTACCCTGAAGAAATATATTCTAATACAAAAGCAAAATACAGTGGATGCTGAAATTTTCTGCTTCTATGCTTGTCCCACTGCCACTTCCTTTGGACTAACACCACCAACTCTTTTGTCATTTAATCTCCTGTTTAACCATCCTCCCACAGAACTCTTCTTTTGTCCCTTGACTCACCCTTCCTTCTTTGATTTGCAAAAAAACTCCTACATTTCTAACCTTTCCCAGTTTTGATGAAAGGTCACAGATCAAAAAATGTTAACTCTGTTTCTCTCTCCAGACCTGCTGAGTATTTCCAGCATTTTCTGTTTTTAGATTTTATATCCAACATCCAACAGCAGAAATGTAGAACAAATGATCTAAAATGATTCAACATGCAGACAACATGCTACGGATCATTTCTTGTAAACTAATAATTAACACTTGACAAAGCAATGATACTTTGGCAATAAAAATGAATTATTTGCATAAAAACAATACCATTTTTTACCACAAATAATGAATACATTCTTGCTAAGAATGTCAAACCACTATAATTATTAATATATTAGGAGTCTTGTAAACACATCACATAACCACTGATAACATCATGAAAAATATATTATTTTAACATGTTAAATGCTGATAGACCAGAAATTCATGGTTCAGGATTCTGGAAGTTATATCTGTCTTGAACCCATCAGTTACCCACCAGCATCAAATTTGTGGTGCCAAGGGGAAGCCTTCACTGTGAGTTGATTACACTTTGGGCACGATCTAACCAAATTGGAACAGAGTTTCGTGATGAGCGTGTTTAGCCGGGTGGTTCTAGGTGCTTGCAGCACCGGGAAACACCACGCTATCTATTGGGACTCTGTTGACATTCGGGGCTGCAACAGGTAACTCCCCACTGAGGCCTAACTTAGTCCTGTTTCCTGCACTGAGGAGCTGAGCTACTCTCACTGGAACTCCACAGTGCAGGAAGAAATTGGGATGCCATTTTTAAACCCCTCCCAAAGCCCCAACTCACCTATAAGGGAGACTTTGCCACCCCCCCCCCCCGCCTATGCAACACACGCGCAGGGAACACCTGGGGCCCAATCCCCACCACGGGAAAAATGCCAGCCTGACACCTTGGCACTGGTGGCACTGAATGGTGCTCGCCCGTCATCTCCGAGGCAAAGGGGTTAGATGCCAATGTCTCAAGTAGATTGGGGGAGCTCATATTAAAGTGTGCCTAGCTGTCTCACTCTAATATGCAGATTTACAAAATACTGATCCCGCCCACAATGAGCGGGATTCAGATTGTGACTTCTCGCAAGATCGAGTTAGATCACACGAGGCGTGGTGAGCCAATTAGGTCCTGGAAGAGGGATTTCCTGGCATTTACCGGCTGTGCCATATTTCAGGCGCAACGCGACCGATAGATCGCACCCTTTATATACAGCTTAGATTAAATAATAGAAACTAGTTATTTTTTGTGATCCATGGGATTTTTTTATTGATAATGTTCTTCTGTGCAGTCAGTTCGTTGCCGCATTCAGAAAACCATTACATACATGAGGAACTTCAACTCAGAATCATCAAACTGGAGGCCGAGCTGCATACGCCAGTGTTTTTCAAACTTTTTCGCCCAGGACCCATTTTTACCAACTGGCCATCCTTCAGGACCCATGCCGGCCGATCTTTGCGACCCATACAGCTGACCTTTGCGACCCACGGCGACCATTCTTTGAGACCCACCATTTTCACTTACCTTTAATGTGACAGGTGCGCCTGCTTGGTCCTCATGATCTCACTTGCTTTGTTATTCAATGATACATTTCTGATAATGACTTCAGCTGATGAATTAAGATCTCACTGCACCGTTGAACGAAATAAAGAAGTTTGCCCTCAAACTCACCATGTTTAGTCTTCAAATGTCTTTGAGGTTTTGAGGGTTGCAAACTTTCATTTTCCAGTGCTTCGCTGCATATACCACAAATGAACTTTGAATCCTGATTTGCAGTGGCACAATTAATAACCCATACCCCAAGTAATCGTCTTTATGCTGCTTTGTTCCTGTTTTCAGTTTCCTCTTCATGGGTTGTTCATCAGAGGCCCAGGAGTTCACACCAGCACTGCTGGCAGCTACAAAATGGAGAATCTCTCTCGTGGCAAGAACACATGGCGTCAGCGTGACCTGCTCTCTGTCGCCACTTCCGTTGGGAGAACTCCATTGTTTGCTGAAAAAACCTGGCCCTGGACAGCACGCTGAAGTCAGGAGGCGGTGGTCCACCCCGCTGGCAGTCCACTCCGGGCACTGCTTGATCCGGCACGCACGCGCGGGAAGTCTGGCAATCTCAAAAATCCGTCATAGCCGGAAATTTTAAAAGCCGCCGCAGCTGTCGGTCATTCCTCCCTCGATCGGCCGAGCGGCGTGACCCTCCAGAAACCTGCCCGCGATCCACCCGCGTGTCACGGTCCTGAGTTTGAAAGCCTCTGGCATACATAGTGGCATGTCAGAGGGGGGTTGTACCAGGAGGTAGTCACACCCCTCAGAATAGGACCTTGTGACTTGGTCAGGGACAAGAGAATGTGGCTGCGAGTGAGGCAGGTAAAGGAATCCAGAAGGCAGAAGTGCAGGAGCTTGTCCCTTTGCAATTGCCCAACAGGTCTGAGGTTCTCTCAGCCTTTTTTGGATGAGAATGGGAACTGCATGCTGGGTGAACTGACTGACCATGAGGCTGTGGTTCAGGAGGTCATTCAGGTGGGGGGGGGGGCAGAAAGGAATGTAGTGGTAGTAGTGAACAGTATAGAGAGGGGGATTAACACTGTTTTCTGCAGCAAAGAGCGAGAGCCTAGAAAGCTGTGTTGCCTGTCCGTCGCCAGGGTTTGGAACATTTGCTCAGGGCAGGCGAAGAACTTACAGTGGGAGAGAGAGGATGCAGTGGTCGCGGTCCATGTATGTACCAACAACATAGAACAGAATGAGAGGAAGTGCATAGTCAGTATGAGAAGCTAGGCACCAAGTTAAGAAGCAGGACCTCAAAGGTAACAATCTCTGGATTATTACCTGAGCAAATTGGCACAGGGAAAATTAGATTAGAGAAATGAATACATGGCTCAAAGACTAGTGTGGGATAGTTGGGTTCTGGGTTGTGGGATAACAGCACCTTTCCTGGGTAAAGTGGGGGCCGGGACCATGCTGGGACCAGTGATCTTGCATAATTAGAAAAATAGAGAGAAATTTTGAACTAAAGAGTAACGGCAAGGCATCAAAATTTGGGAAGGTGTGATATATCAAAAGAGTAGAGAAGGCAAAAGAGAAAAGCATTAATATGGGAAATGATAAACAGACCGTGATAGGAAGGGATAGAGAGGGACGATGTTGTAGATGTACACTGGTCCCTTAAGGTAAGGTGAATAAAGTGGTTAAGAAGGCATATGGTATACCTGCCTTTATTAGCCAAGGCATAGAGTTTAAGAGGTTATGCTGGAACTGTATAAAACGTTGGTTGGGCCACAGCTAGATATTGCATGTAGTTCTGGAATCCACATTATAGGAGGGATGTGACAGCACTGGAAAGGGTGCCGAGGAGATTTACCAGGATGTTACCTGGGATGGAGAGTTTTAGCTATGAAGAGGGATTGGATAGACTGAGATTATTTTCCTTGGAGCAGAGGAGGCGGCAGGTCGGACATGATTGAGATGTATAAAATTATGAGGGGCATAGTTAGAGTATACAGGAAGAAACCTTTTCCCTTAGTGGAGGGATCAATGACCAGGCAGCATCCAGTTAAGGTAAGGAGCCAGAGGTTTCGCGTGGATGGGTGGTGGGAACCTGGAAGTCACTACTGAAAGAAGGCCGAGACCCTCAGAACATTTAAGAAGGTTTTAGATGGGCACATGTGATGTCAAGACATACAAAGCTATGAGCCAAGTGCTGGAAAATAGGATTAGAATATTTGGGTGGTTGCGTTTGACTGACCCAGACCCGATGAATTGAAGGGCCTTTTCTCTGCTGCAAACCTCCATTTGACTCTATGAGAGTACAATTCTCAGGTAAATCAGCAGATAAGGCTAGAGATTGTAAAAATAATAAAAGAATAAAACTAGAAGCTCTGTATCTGAATGAACACAACATTTGAAACAAATCAGATGAGGTAATCACACAAATGGAGATAAATAAGTATGATCTGATTGCCATTACAGAGATATGCGCTGGAATTTCCCCCGATATCGGCAAAGGGCGATTTGGGGTGGGTAAAGTGGCAGTGGAGTGCGAACAACAATGACAGCTTTCTCCATCATATTACGCAGCACTTTGAAAAAATGTTCACGTCATGGGTTCCACGCTTTATCACTGATGGTGTGGCCTCTGATTCACCGTCCCTGCCAGAAACCTAAGGTGTGATTCTCTGGCCTCATTATGCTCTCGCTTGAGCGAAACAAGGCCGGTGAATAGCAGAGGAGGCCGAAAATGAGAACCATGCCAGGTGCCAAACAGTTTGCGGTACAACCGGCCCGTCCCGTGAGCGAAATTGGGATCCCTACGTCGCATGGCGAGAAACCAGTTATCATAAGCCCCATTTCCATACAATTAACCGGAGTGACCCCATATCCAACTCCCTCCGGTGATTCATTGGGGGTGGGGGTCCCTCAGCTGGGGGTGGGGATCCTCAGCGGTGGTGGGCCGCCATGGGAAGGGGGTGAGGCACTGGGGCGCAACCGCACACGGCACCACCGTGCCAACCCCTGGATTGTGTGTACCCGTTCCAGGAGCAACTCTTGTTCCTGCACGTCTGCTCTACCGACCACCCATAACCCCCATCGACTGCTGAGGCCTCTGGCAGTGGGGCCAAAGGCGATTGATAATAGAGAATTGGCAATCGTGGTTATGCGAGCATTTCACACAACGCAAGTGGATTCCCGTGGGTGGGTGGGCCATGTAGCATGTGGAATCATTGCCTAGCATCCTAATAAGACCGTGATACCTGGATACTGTGCCTGAAGACTGCGGGAGGCAACACCATACATGCAACAGCCAATATCCGAACACCTAGGCGATGGGGCACAGCTCCGGGGTCATGTCCATGGCCGGAGGGTGTGTGAGTGCAATAGAGAGGGGACCAGCACCTGCTCCAGGTGACGTTATGAGCGAGTGTCTGGGGCACAAGGTCTGAGGTCCATTGAGAGGATCCCGCTGTGGCAGGGTGTGCGTGGATTGGGCGTTCTGGGCATGAGGGAGGGGGGACATCAGTGGGGTAATGGAGGGTCCCGGAGTGGGAGCCACCTCCCCCCGAGCGCTGCATTCACCTGAGCTGCCTTGGGAGGTCAGCTCACCAGGTGCATGCTTCCGGACACCAGTCATGATTCATGCTGTTCCGCTGTCACGCCACTGTGGGTGAATTTTCTGACAAGGAGATCATAGAATCATAGGGGCTGATTTAGCACAGTGGGCTAAACAGCTGGCTTGTAATGCAGAACAATGACAGCAGGGCGGGTTCAATTCCTGTACCGGCCTCCCCAAACAGGCGCCGGAATGTGGTGACTAGGGGCTTTTCACAGTAACTTCATTGAAGCCTCCTTGTGATGATAAGTGATTATTATTATTATTATTAGAATCATAGAATTTACAGTGCGGAAGGCACCATTAGGTCCATCGAGTCTGCACCAGCCCTTGGCGGAGTTCAGAAAATGTTTTGGGGTAGTTTGGGGCCAACCAGACAGCAGGCCAAACTGGACCCGATATTGTGCGATGAGATGGGATTAACTAATCACCTAAGAATGTAGGCACCTCCAGGTAGCAGCGATCAAAATATTATTGAATTTTACTTCCAGTTTGAGGGAGAGAAGACTAGAATTTTAAACTTAAATAAGGGTAATTATGAGCGCATGAAAGCAGAGCGAGCCAAAGTGATGTACAAAATTAGGTTAAAGAGAAGGTCAATAGAGATGCAATGACAGATATTTAAAGGGATATTTCAGTATACACATAATAGATACATGCCGAAAGGACAGAAAAATACCAATGGGAGAACCCACCATCCGTGGTTAACTAAATAAGTTAAAGATAGTATCCAACTTAGAGAAAACTCATATAATAGCATAAGGATAGGTGGCAGATCAGAAGGTTAGACAGAGTATAAAAAACATCAAAGGATGAGGCAGCACGGTAGCATTGTGGATAGCACAATTGCTTCACAGCTCCAGGGTCCCAGGTTCGATTCCGGCTTGGGTCACTGCCTGTGCAGAGTCTGCACATCCTCCCCGTGTGTGCGTGGGTTTCCTCCGGGTGCTCCGGTTTCCTCCCACAGTCCAAAGATGTGCAGGTTAGGTGGATTGGCCATGATAAATTGCCCTTAGTGTCCAAAATTGCCCTTAGTGTTGGGTGGGGTTACTGGGTTATGGGGATAGGGTGGAGGTGTTGACCTTGGGTGGGGTGCTCTTTCCAAGAACCGGTGCAGACTCGATGGGCCGAATGGCCTCCTTCTGCACTGTAAATTCTATGATGAGTAAAAGATGAATAAAGAGGGAAAAATTAGAGTATGAGAGAAAGCTAGCTAGAAAAATAAAAACAGATGGTAAGAAATGTTATAGATATTTTAATAATAAGAGTGAATAAAGTGAGTTAATAAAGGTGGCTCTAGAGAGAGTGAGTCTGGGGAATTAATAATGGAAAATAAGGAGATGGCTGATGAACTGAACATGTATTTTGCATTAGTCTTCACTATAGAAGATACACGTAACATTCCAGAAACATCTCTAAATCAGGAAATAGAAGTGAGGGAGGAATTCAGGAAAATTACAAACACCAGAGAAGTGGGACTGAACAAATAGTTGGAGCTGGGGACTAACTAATTCCTGGGCCCTGATGGGCTTCATCCTAAGATCTGAAAAGAAGTGGCTAGTGAGATAGTGGACGGGTTGGTTTTAATTTTCAAAAATTCTCTAGATTTGGGAAGTTTCCATTAGATTAGAAAATAGCAAATAAACGAAGAACAAAGAAAAGTACAGCACAGGAACAGGCCCTTCGGCCTTCCAAGCCTGTGCCAATCATGCTGCCCGTCTAAACTAAAATCTTCTACACTTCCGGGTTCCGTATCCCTCTATTCCCATCCTATTCATGTTTTTGTCAAGATACCCCTTAAATGTCACTATCGTCCCTGCTTCCACCACCTCCTCCAGCAGCGAGTTCTAGGCACCCACTACCCTCTGTGTAAAAAAACTTGCCTCGTACATCTCCTCTAAACCTTGCCCCTCGCACCTTAAACCTATGTCTCCTAGTAATTGACCCCCCTAACCTGGGAAAAAGTCTCTGACTATCCACCTTGTCTATGCCCCTCATTATTTTGTAGACCTCTAGCAGGTCGCCCCTCAACCTCGGTCATTCCAGGGAGAACAAACCGAGTTTATTCAACCTCTCCTCATAGCTAATACCCTCCATATCAGGCAACATCCTGGTCAATCCCTTCTGCACCCTCACTAAAGCCTCCACATCCTTCTGGTAGTGTGGTGACCAGAATTGAACACTATACTCCAAGTGTGACCTAACTAAGGTTCTATACAGATGCAACATGACTTGCCAATTTTTATACTCAATGCCCCGGCCAATGAAGGCAAGCATGCCGTATGCCTTCTTGACTACCTTCTCCACCTGTGTTGCCCCTTTCAGTGACCTGTGGACCAGTAACACCTTTATTCAAAAAGGGAGGAAGACAGGAAACAAGAAGCTTCAGGCCAGTTAGCCTCTCATATTTGTCGTAGAGAAAATGTTAGAAACTATTATTAAAGATGTTGTTGCATAGCATTTGGAAAGAAAATCACGGTAATTGGGCAGAGTCAACATGGTTTTGTGACAGGGAAATCTTGTTTAATCAATTTATTGGAGTTCTTTGAAGAAATAACATGTTATATTTTAGGGGAATCAGTATTTAGATTTCCAGAAAGCGTTTGATAAAGTGCCATTCCAAAGGTTATTGTGGAAAATAAAAGCACATTCCATAGGGAGTAACATACTGGCATGGATAGAATATTAGCTAGCTGACAGGAAACAGAGGTCAATAGAGATGCAGGGGATGTTTCAGAATATACATGATACATGCCAAAAGGACAGAAAAATTCCAACGGGAGAACCCACCATCACAAAGGGGTCTTTTTCTGCCTATGTGCCACAGGGTTGCAACTTTTTACAATTTATATATCATAGAATCACAGAAACCCGACAATGCAGAAGTAGGCCATTTAGCCCATCGAGTCTGCACCGACTCTCTGAAAGAGAACTCCACCCAAGTTTAGTCCCCCACCCTATCCCAATAACCCCTTGACCTAACCTATACATCTTTTATGGACACTAAGGGGCAATTTTATCATGGCCAATCCACCTAACCTGCACATCTTTGGACTGTGGGAGGAAACCGGAGCACCCGGAGGAAACTCATGCAGACATGAGGAGAAAGTGCAAGCCCCAAACAGTCAGTGACCCAAGACCAGGATTGAACCTGGGTCCCTGGTGATGTGAGGCAGCAGTGCTAACCACAGCGCACCGTGCCACCATATGGATGAAGGGGTTGAAGGTTAAGTTGTGAAATTTGCCGAGGACACAAATCTGGTAGGAAAGTAAGTTGTGAAGACAGTATAAGGAAGCTAAAAAGGCATAGAGATAGGCAAAGTGAGTGAGAAAATATCTGGCAAATGGAGCATAATGTGGGAAACTGAAATTATCCATTTTGGCAGGGAAAATGCTAAAGAAGCATATTTCTAAATGGGTGAGAATTTCAGAGCTCCGAGACCCATGGACCTGGGTAGACCTTGAACGGGTGGATTGTCTTATGAGGAAAGATTGGACAAGCTAGGCTTGAATATGCTCGAGTTTAGAAGAGTAAGAGGCAACCTGATTGAAACATTTATCCTGAGGGGTCAGACAGGGTGGATGTAGAGAAGATGTTTCTTCTTGTGGGAGAATCTAGAACTAGGGGTCACTGTTTAAAAATAAGGGGTCACCCATTTAAGACAGATGAGGAGAAATGTTTGCTCTTAGAAGCTCATGAGTCTTTGAAACATTGTTCCTCAAAAGTCAGTGGAATCAGAGACTGAATATTTTTAAGGCAGAGATTGGTAGATTCTTGATAAGCAAGGGGGTGTAATGTTTATGGGGATAGGCAGGAGCATGGAGTTGAGGTTATAATCATATCAGTCAGGAACTTATTGAATGGCCGAGCAGTTCGAGGGGCCTAATTTGTATTTTCATATGCTCGTATATACATATACTAGGGTATAAAATAAATTTATTCAAAGTATTTAACCCCATGCTGGAGCAGTTAATATTAGCTGTTTTCCATTCATTCCTGACAATGATTTCTTTCAGGTTCATGATGAATGTGACCTGGAATGGCAGGGACCTCTCCTTCACAAGAGATGGATACCAAGCGAACCCTAAGCTCGTGGTGATTGTACTGAACAAGGAGCGTACCTGGGAAAAGGTATGTTTTTGTATTTCTTTCCTTCTTTGTTTCAGGGGACCAGCTTTGGATTTGGTAAATTACTTCAGCAGGGACTAAGTGCCCGATTCTTTTTATCATGAAACCCAGGGTCACTTTACCGATCATTGAATTTTGTTTAAATATAGCTTTCTCACACACTAAGGTCAGAATTCTTCACAACTGCTATTAATAATAATACTCAATTGTTCACTTGATAGGACTAGATGAAAAATGTATTTCAATTTCTCTCTCTTCCCCACACTGCCACCAATATTCCCTGTGAGTGGCAATATTCTCTTGTTGCAAATCACTCAACTTGACAATTTGATGGTGAATAAGAACACATTCAAATGGCTGTTAGATTTTGCTCTTCGCTCAGATAATAGTTATTTAAATGAGAAATATGTATGTGTGCATTTGTATATATGTATATATGCACTCCCTGCATGTCTGATAAGAACATTTACCCCTTAAATGTGTTATATCAACATGATGGACCATTTCTGTAGCCTGTAGTGTGAACTTTAAATACTTTGTACTTGTATGGAGGAGCTTTCTGTTCTTGAAATTAATATTGTAGAGATTTGGAGTAAATGTTGTTGGAATACTTTTGTGTGGTGCCCCCTCTTTTATTTATTTTTTGGAGGTGAAGGTTGCTTCTGAGCTAGTGACCTTCACAATCTACACACCACTGCCTACGTACGACAGGTTCATCCAGAGATATTTCACCCTTGTGAAAAGAAAACATAATTTTCTTGTGATCAGTTATGCTAAACTCTTTGTTTACTTTGTCATATTGTAAGTTTGTAGCTTGTAGCTTTGATTCAAGTTTTCCAGAAGTGAGATTGTTCATTAAAGCAGTGTTATAAGAAAAGCTAATTGTATCTTTGCTGGATCAAATATATAATAATTTCAATTTGAAGAACTTGCAGCAGTTTTTGTCATTACACTAAACTAAATACTTGAGGCTGGTGAAATAGACCCTTATGTCAGGCGGAACCTTTTTCTCTCATTGGTGGAAAGCTTGGAAGTCGACCGGCATGTAATTAGATGGAATGGTGGCATATCAGAACCATGCTACCGTGCCACTGTTGCCCAAGTTACGTTCTGGGTGGGAAGGCCATGATTGACTTAAGGGCCTCAATTGGTGGTGGGGCAGTTAAGTGTACAATTAATGACCACTTGAGGTCCCGCCGCAACTGGGGTTAATCCAGCTGCAGGTGGGCCTGTCAACATGCCTTGTGCACAATAGGTAAACCTGTGCAGGCTGCTTGTCACTTCCGATGCCGGGGGAGGCCCCTTGGTCAAGGGTACTCAGTGCCTGATTGAGGAACTCAACGTTGGGAGCGGGGGCCTACTAAGAGGCACATCTTTACCATGCTGCCAGCCCCCCCTGCACCTCTCGCCCCATGACCAACCATGTAAAATCCACTCTCTGACATTATTTACCTCTGCCGTGGATTGCTCTGCGATCCTGGGTACCCTCGTACCTGTCCTCCTGGCAGCAGCCAAGGCCTCTCCAGTGGCACTGCTGAACATAGAACAAAGAACATTACAGCCCAGGAACAGGCCCTTCGGCCCTCCAAGCCTGCGCCTACCAAGCTGCCCGACTAACTTAAAACCTTTTACACTTCCGGGGTCCATATCCCTCTATTCCCATCCTATTCATGTATTTGTCAAGATGCCCCTTAAATGTCACTATCGTACCTACTTCCACCACCCACTACCCTCTGGATAAAAAAACTTCCCTCACACACCCAGATCCCTCTGTACTGCCATCCTTTACTGTTTCTTTGTGCCAGCAAGCTGGACCCAGTACCTCAGCAAGATTCCGCCCATAGTCTGGGAAGTAGATCCTTTCAAGCTTTTCACATGGTTTCATAGTAAATTCCACTCACACATCCTTGTTGTCATATAGACCTCAGGGGAAATTCTCTATCACAAGTTATTACACTTGGGGAACATTGCGATTACTCAAGTAAAGGTAATTGCACGTCAACAAAAAGCAGCTTTTTAGTATCCAACATCAGAACAGCCTCAATATTGCTGATTCAAGTTCAGCATAAGTACATGCAATACCAATTTTCAGAAATGTACCTATTTATATCTTGACATCAAGAAGGCAACATTTTAAAAGAAATATGGCACTGTGCTGCTAAATCCCAATTTTAAAAATTCAGTAGAATATACAACTTTATATCTTCCTTGCTCTCTTCCCCTGTGGCAAGAGTGCATCAAAACACCCTTTTGAGTTGCTTTAAAAATTAATGTTTGCAGCAAATTAGGAAGCACATTGACTGAGCAGCCATTCCACTGCATGAGAGAATAAGACTTTTGATTGCAATGGAAGTTGAAGGGCTCATCATTTTATTTTTAAGATGTACACATGGTACAGACAAAATAGGTCAGAACGCTTCCTTCTGTGCTGCAATCGCAATGATGGTATGGCATTGCTAAATGCCAATTGTATTGCAGAATAACACATTTTCACTTGGGCCGATTCAAAAAAATAGCTACTGGTCACTGCAAAATGGGCACCAAAATACAACAAAGAGTGTAATTTAAAATTAAAGAGATTATTTTTGTTGGAAGATAAGAACAACTGCAACACCTAATTCAAATAGACAACAGACCTATTACTGGTGCAAAATCTCATGCGAATATATGCTGCATACACCAAACTCATTGAAAAATAATGAGGCAATCCACGCTTAACACTACTAATGCTTCACTCTAATGCAATGGGATAAGAATTCCGATTGGTTTAGGCTGTACAATTAAATGGTGGATACTTAAAAAAAATAAATGTCCACCTCTTCATCTCTTTTCCCTCCTTTCGAGTGCACCCTTAAACTTACCTGTCTGAGCAAATCTTTGTCACGTGCCCTAATATCTCTTTATCTGGTTTAGTGTCAAAATTAGTCCATTGATGTTCCAAATGAAGTGCCTTGGGACACGTCCCTATATCAAAGGAGCTGTATAACTGCAAGTTTTTATAGTTATTGACATACTTTGGTTAATACTTTTATTAAAAGACAATTAGAATACTGAACTAATCCTGAATGAGTGCCTCAACGGTAATAAGTCTAACTGACATTTGCTCCTGTTTTGCCAACATCTCAACTTTAAAATTCTTATTGATGTTTTCAAATCCTCCATAACCTCTCCCCTTCCTAGCTCTGTAACCCCCTCCACTGTACTCACTTGTTCAGCTCAGTTGGCTGAGTGAGGTTCAATTCCCCTACAGTCTGAGGTTATTCATGCCTTCTCAACCTTGCCCCTTGCCTGAGGTGTGGTGATCCTCTGGGAAAATCACCACCAGTCAGCTCTCCCCCACAAAGGGGAAAGCTGTCTATGGTCATCTGGAACTATGGCAACTTTACTTTCTTGTACTAGAAATATCTGATGAGATGCTGGTCCACTTCCAAGCTTGCCACCAGAGAATGTTGGTGTCAAATCACAAGGAAGCCTTGCTAAATTTATGATCTTTTATTGCATGAGTGACCCAGTAAGAACAGTTGAGTGACGATGGTCATGTGAACATAATCATATTTTATATTTTCTAAAGTATCCTTTCTGAAGTCACTGGACTGTAATTTTCAGTAAAAATAGAAAAAAAGAGTAAAATATAGGGCACGATCTACCGGTAAAGACACGGATGCCCTCTTTGTCCGGGCAGCTGACTACATGAACTTTGACCTAGACCAAGCCCAACAAGATGCTCGAGCAGCAGAATTCTCTGTCTTGCTGGGATGCCCAGGTCCAGTGGGTGATAGATGACACACATGTCACCTTGCACATACCGTGAGGGCTAGGTGCGTCCTTCATTAACAGGAAGGAGTTCCGCTCTTGTGTGCAACTACCAAATGAAGATCATGCACATGTGCGCACGCTTCCCAGGGAGTGTGCACGACAGCTACATCCTGGGGCAGTCGGATATCCCCAGCATCTTCAAGGGACACCACAGGGTGACCGGTTGAGTCTTGGTGGAAAAGGATAGCTTGGGCCCTGGCTAATGATGCCAATGCGGAGGCTGGTGACCGATGCGGAGACCTGATATCCCGAGTTTCATGTGGCCACTCAAGCTGTCATTGAGTGGTGCATTGGACTGCTAAAGATTCAGTTTTGATGCCTTGACCGCTCTGGTGGTGCATTGCAGTACATCCCGGAGGTTTGCCCGCCTTGTGGTGGTTTGCTATGCCCTCCACAACCTGGCTTGAGGATGAGCCCAGGGAGGACCCATGGGAGCAGCCGGCGGCAAGGGTCTGGCATGTCCGGAGAACTAGGGAGGCCTTCATACTCCTCCAACTTACATAGGCTGCGGCTTTGGCCATCATCTCACCCATACCCCACCCACCGTACCCCCACAACCGTGCCCCCCATCACCCTTTGCTGCCCTCCCAGGGTCTGTGTTACATCACTCCAGGGTGATGGGCCTGTGTCAGCACGTCAGCACGTTGACTATGTATGAACAGGTCAACATACAAGGCAGGAGGGTGATGATAACCTGCTGTGAGCTGAGCTCTGGTGCCCCTCAATCTATGACTCCTGTCTGACTCCACATCATGAGACTCCTGTTTGACTGCTGAGTGCACGCTCACACCCATCAAAGCCACGTGGTATGCCTTGGGGGGAGGGGGGGGGGGGGGGCATCCAGGTTTAGTGGCAGGAAGCCCGGAGGAGGAGCATGGGGTGGTGACAGGTCTAGTAGCAGGGAACTCTGGAGACTTAGGCCGGGGGGGGTGGAGGGCAACTAGGGGAGTGGGGTTTCCAAGCCAGCCTGCAGTGTGGAATACCATTCGGAGACTTCAGAAGTCTTGGGTATAACGTGCTTTAATGGTGTACAAGTGAAATAGTGACCCCAACGGTCCCCTGCGTCTGATGGTGCTGCCCCACCCTTCGTCCCCAGTGCCCTTTCAGTGTCCTTAACTCACCTGTGCGGCCTGGTGGAGGTCGTTAGTCTTCTTGTGGCATTGCGTGGCCGTCTGCCTGGTGACATTCTCCGAGCTGACAGCTGCTGCCACTGCCTCCCAGGCGGCACTGGCTGATCTGTGCTGACCCTCTGATTCTCCTGGGGGAACAGGGTTTCTCCCCTGGACTCGACCGTGTCCACAGTCAGACCAGGTCGGCATCCCCGAATCGCAGAGCTGATCTGTGCAGTGGCATGGCTGCGTGCTGTCTCGGGTGTGTTTTGCGATATCGGTTTAAGTGCTGTTCCCCCTCAATAGCGGGGAGGAGCAGGCGCGGTCCCGGTGAATCACCTAGCAGGATAGTCATGTGTAGCATTATTAAGTGCCCTAATTAACATTAGATATTGGTGACGGCCCCGCCAGATCGACCGTCGGGAAACACCCGTTGGATCCCGCTCGCTGCCACACTCTGGTTAGGTCCGCGCCCATAATTTATTCGTGTTCACTTTTTTACCAAGCTGTGAAGCACTAAAGACGGAATAGTTATTGTGACTTCATTAAATACTTAAATTTCATAGCAGTCAATGACAGATTCAGACTGTCTCCTGTGGAAGTTAAATAAGTGTGCGTAATAAAAAGCAGAGTTAAAAAGCAAATACACTGCAAATGCTGAAAATGAAGCAGAAAGGTTGTAGAACCACACAGCACAGTAAGAAGACATTCAGTCCATCATACTCATACCAGCTCTTTGAAAGAACTCGTTAATTCATCCCATCTCCCTGTTCTTTCTCTGTAATCCTATTTTTCCTTCCATCAAGTATTTACCAATTTCCTTTGGAAAGTTACCATTGAATGTGCTTCCATCACCCTTTCGGGTAGCGCATGCCAGATCTTAACAACACACCATGTAAAAACATTCATCTCATCTTCCTTCTAGCTCTTTCAGCATGACTGCTTTAAATTTTGTCCTCAGGTTACTGACTGTCCTGCCAGTGGAAACGGTTTCTTCTATTTACTCCATCAAAACCTCTTTTTGTATTTAACACATCAATTAAATTTGCACCTTTTTATCTCTAAGGAAAATTATCTGTTCTCTAGTCACGACATAAAATAGAAGACCCTCGTCCCTGGAACCATTTCAGTAAATATTTGTTGCACTCTCTCAAAGACTTCTACATCTTCCTGAAATGTGATGCCCAGAAGTGGACCCAGTACTCCATCTGTGACCGAATCAGTGCTTTATAAAGGGTCAGCATTACTTCTTTGCTTTTGTACTTTACGTCTGAATTAATAAAGCCAACAATCCCAAATTCTTTATTCAACTTGTGCTGCATCTTCAAACATTTGTGTGTGTAAATTCACAGCTCTCTTTGCTGCTCCACCCACTTTAAAATTGGACAATTTAGTTCATATTGGCACTTCATTCTCCTTCCAAAATCTGCCACTTTAGACTTTGTTGCATTTTTCTTGTGCAAATCCTTGAACATTTGAAAGTCCTGGGGCGTCATTCTCCGACCCCCCAGTGGGTCGGAGAATGGCCGTTGGCCGCCGTGAATCCCGCCCCCGCCAGTTGCCGAAGTCTCCGAAGGGAGAAAAGGTCGGTGGGGCGTTAATGGCGCCGCTGCCGCGGAGAATGTCACAGGTCTGCGCAAGGCAGCCGATTTTCGGCCTGCCGATATTCTCCCTTCCGGATGGGCCGAAGTCCCGTCGACGTGATGACCGTTCACGTCGACGTGAATCAAACCTCCTTTTCATCGGCGTGACCCGGTGCTCCAGGCTCACGCCGACCAGCGTGGAGGTGAGTGACGGCCTGGGGGGTTGGCTCTGGGCAGGCAATTGCGTGGCCGCAGTCTGATTGCGTGAGGAGAGGTGTGTCTCGGGTTGTGTGTGTGTGTGCGGCGGGGGGGGGGGGGGGAGGGGGGGGGTGGTTAGAGTAGGCTGGGGTCCGGGGGAGTGCCAGGAGGGGGTCCGTGCCGGGGGTGGAGGTTGGGGGGGGGTCCGTGCCGGGGTGGAGGTTGGGGGGGGGGGTTCGTGCTGGGGTGGAGGTTGGGGGGGTCCGTGCCGGGGTGGAGGTTGGGGGGGGTCCGTGACGTGCCGGGGTGGAGGTTGGGGTGGTCCGTGCCGTGCCGGTGTGGAGGTTGGGGGTTGGGGGGGTGTCCGTGCTGGGGTGGAGGTTGGGGGGGGTCCGTGCCGTGCCGGGGGTGGAGGTTGGGGGGGGGGTCCGTGCTGGGGTGGAGGTTGGGGGGGGTCCGTGCCGTGCCGGGGTGGAGGTTGGGGGGGGGTCCGTGCTGGGGTGGAGGTTGGGGGGGGGTCTGTGCCGTGCCGGGGTGGAGGTTGGTGGGGTCCGTGCTGGGGTGGAGGTTGGGGGGGGTCCGTGCCGGGGTGGAGGTTGGGGGGGGGGGCGTGCCGTGCCGGGGTGGAGGTTGGGGGTTGGGGGGGGGGTCCGTGCTGGGGTGGAGGGTGGGGGGGGTCCGTGCTGGGGTGGAGGTTGGGGGGGGGTCCGTGCCGTGCCGGGGTGGAGGTTGGGGGGGGGGTGTCTGTGCTGGGTGGAGGTTGGGGTGGGTCCGTGCCGGGGTGGAGGAGTTGGGGGGGGGGGGGTCCGTGCTGGGGTGGAGGTTGGGGGGGGTCCGTGCCGGGGTGGAGGTTGGGGGGGGAGTCCGTGCCGTGCCGGGGTGGAGGTTGGGGGGGGTCCGTGCCGTGCCGGTGTGGAGGTTGGGGGTTGGGTGGGGGGTCCGTGCTGGGGTGGAGGTTGGGGGGGGTCCGTGCCGTGCCGGGTGGAGGTTGGGGGGGGGTCCGTGCTGGGGTGGAGGTTGGGGGGGGTCCGTGCCGTGCTGGGGTGGAGGTTGGGGGGTCCGTGCCGAGGAGGGGGTTGGGAGGGCAAGTGAGTTGGTCCACCTGGCCAGGTGCCAGCCTCCAACAGTTGGACCCATGCGGTCCATGCCACCTGGCTGGGGGGAGGAGGGGATATGGGCAATGATGACATGTCGTCGTTCCCCTCCCCCCCACCAGGCCGTCATGTTTTCAGATCATCCAGCGATGTTGGCCGCCGTGGTGGCAAGCCGCTCATGTCTATGTTGCGGATGAGGAGGAGGAGGAGGAGGAGGAGGAGCGTGCCAGAGAGGCGGCGCAGGCTGCCGCAGAGGGGCAGGCGGCAGCCGCCCAGGCTGGAGGGACACCTGACCGACAGGACGAGGAGGGGGAGGAGGACGTCGCGGCCCCACGGCAATGGAGGCACCCGAGGGCGCCCCGTGTGTACCGGCCCCGGCAGTCATACCAGGACCTCACGGACCGGGAATGCAGGAGGAGACTCCGGATGAGCCGGGAAACCGTGGCACACATCTGCCACCTGCTGGCACACCTGTCACCGCGTGGCACTGGCGGGGGACACCCTCTCCCCGTGTCCGTCAAGGTTACGGTGGCCCTGAACTTTTATGCAACGGGGTCATTCCAGGCACCGAGTGGGGACCTGTCCGGCATATCGCAGACATCGGTGCACCGGTGCATCCGGGCAGTGACAGATGCCCTATATGCCATGGCGCACCGCTACATCCGCTTCCCCGTGGACCGGGCCAGCCAAGATGCCCGGGCCGTGGGCTTCTCTGCCGTGGCCGGGTTCCCCATGGTCCAGGGCGCGATCGATGGGATGCACGTCGCCGTGCGGCCACCTGCAGATAACAGGGCCGTTTTCACTAATAGGAAGGGGACCTATTTGATGAACGTACAGGTGGTCTGCGACCACCGCATGATGATCCTGCACGTCTGTGCCCGTCACCCAGGCAGTGTACACGACTCATTCGTGTTGTCGCGGTCATCCATCCCCGGCATGTACGAGGGACGCCATCCCCGGCTGAGGGGCTGGTTGCTGGGCGACAGGGGCTACCCATTGCGATCGTGGCTGATGACGCCTATACAGAGGCCACGCAATGAGGCGGAGAACCGCTACAATGATGCCCATGTAGCGACAAGGGGAGTGATCGAGAGGTGCTTTGGTGTGCTGAAGATGCGTTTCAGGTGCCTGGACCTCT